>NC_048278.1:18892843-19050343 GCF_009762535.1 Notolabrus celidotus
AATTTTGAGTTGCCTCCCATTTCTTTTTGAGCGGTAGAGGTGCGAACAGTTCCATTGTTGTCTTTGTAGATAGTAAATCCAGATATTTAATATCAAGGAACTTAATGATACAAAATCCTTCAGTGTCTGATCCCCAAATAACATGATGGCATTAATATACCTATTATATAGTTTAATCTTTGAGTGACATGGGTTCTTGATGGGGTCATATTAAATGAAAAAATTACACAAGTACCCAAAACTTAAAAACACTATCTGTACCTCAACCTGATTCTTTTCCCTATCATTCGACTTCAGTCAACACCAGTCTGCTTATTATACAGTACTGTTTGTATTTTCTCTTTTTAGTAAATCTGCATCATCGTGGCCATCCATCCACCTCAGAGGACCAGCCCCGATGAGAGAGGAGCGCTGCAAGTCCCTGCCTCCTGTGCAGTGAAAATGAAAACATCACAGACACATGAAGATAGTTATACATATTTATTTCCAACATTTCATCCTCAAACGGTCTAAGTGCACTTAATTAGAAGGGAATCTTAAAATATTATTAAAGTGACCATTCTAATAAATGACTGGACTTCCAAAAATTATTATTATTCTTTTGTTTTTTAAGGCAAGATTAACACTGACAGGCAGTCCAACTTCATCTGGCTGTAGCTCAAGAGATGAAAACATTACAGCAGGAATGACCATGACTTCTGTGATTAATCATTTTTCTTGTCTATTTATTTATCTCTGAAAGGGAGAGAGAAAAAGCAGAGACAGATAAAAAGAGTGGTTTATTTCCTCCAGAGATCCTTACTGCAGGCTAGAAGCTGGGAGCGAATTTAACACTGGCTATTAAAAACAGTGTGAGCATCCAGGGATTTCTGCTTAAACTCAACACAGGTGGTACAAGAGAAGGGAAAAACTTTGTGGGAAACGGTTGTAGTACACACCTCTGGGGAATTAATACTGTATAATCAAGATTACTGTAAAACAGCATTAAATGTCTAATTATGAAAACAACCAAAACTAAATGTAAAAGTCTTTTTCAAGGTGTTTAGGGTTTGACAGAGGAATGACACTGTAGTTTTTTGTTTTAGAAGTAAGAAAATATCTGGGTAATACTAATTTTCTTTCATGCCAAGAGTTAGAGGAGAAAACCATCATTTCATCTCTATTTGATAAATGTTTAGCTAGTGCCAGCAGCATGTTAGCTTAGCATATTATCTAGACTGCAAAATGTGAAACAGGAAATAACCTCTCTGACTCAGAAGCACGTTACAAGGTTTCTAGCTTGGCTTTAAGCTTTAAGCCATAATTTTGCATCAGCAAAATGTCAAATAATTGTAAAGAGCTCAATGTGTGTGATGAATGTACAAATAACCCATATCAGCTGTACATACCAGATTAGCATCAGACAGCCCAAAAGAGAATATGTGGAAGCCAAAGGGTTAGTGGTGTCACAGACCTAAATCAGATCTAAACATAGACAATTTGACATAAAGGTGTGTCAGTGTTTTTTGACCACGAGTGGGACTTATTCTTTGCCTGCTTCAGTCTCTTTATGCTCATAAACTCTGTTTCAACACATTATGTTATTTACTTTACTACACTTTTGATCATTGAACCAGCCAGATGCATGATTATTTGTGGATTGAGGTGCTAGCAGGTCAGCTGCATCTCTGTGTCTAGTCTTTGTGAGAAAATGCACTAATCAGCTGATCACATTTGAGAAACATAAGAAAGTTGTATTGATCTCCTCATCTGATTCTCAGTAATAGAGTTATTACGTAAGACTATTTTCCAAAAAGATAAAGTATACCTTTTGAATGTAGCAGCACATTAGAGTGAATTAAAATTGAATACACCTACATTAAATATTCAATGTTTACACTAACAGAGAAGAGCAAACTTAGTGTTTTCTCGTGCAAGTTTAAGCATGAAGACAAGATTTTTTCAAATCAAGCTGCATAAGACTAAAATAGAACATAGTATTGCTTCACATAATTTAGCATAAAAAATCAAGACAAAGTAATAATCCCTAATACTGGCATTTTGCCTCAAACCAGATTAGTACATTTCATAAAAACATAGTAGTGTTAGTCAATTCTCCTTCTGTTGGAATGACAACGGACCATAAGGAGTGCAAAAAAGCTTAATATACATTAAAGTCAAATCCTTTTAACATATTCAGTAATTCAATAAGTTTTGTATTTGGTTCAAGCTTTTTGAGATGATAAAGAAACATATTTGTTCATCAAATGCATCCAATCATCTCTGGAGTCTCAAAGAAAATATCTTAATATTCCTAAACAAGGTTCAAATAACATTCTGAGATACAACATGGAAGAGACACAAATACAATCTGTATCCGTGTCATTTTTACATGCATCTGTTTGTTAAACTGTTATCCACAATATTATATTATGTAAATATAAAACATCCCTCTCTGTTACTATGGCACTTGATGTAGATTAAAGCACTTAATCTGTAATAATCTATTCTCTATACTTTACTGTACAATAACAGATACATTAAGACAAGCAGGTGAGCAGGTGGCCTGTGTGCATGTGTGTTACTGTTGTGTTTGTGCTGCGGGTTCTGAAGTGAGACGACTCTGTTGGCTCTGGATGTGGGAGATCTGCAGGATGGGCAGCAGCAGCTGAAAGGCATCGTGGATGTAGTTTGTGCTGTTGGAGCCCTGCAGAGAGACAACCAAGAGAACAGCATCATTGGCATCATCATCTTCATCATCATTATCATTTCTCATTTAAAAACAAAAACTTCATTCATTGTATACTGATTAAAATGATCATCATCTGAGCTAAAATCTGAGCATCTCACCTCTTGTAGCACACTGTTTACCAGCGGAGTCAACTCCTCTGCTTTCCTCTGACCCTGAGTGAGACAGGAAGCAGCAATGAGCAAAGATGTGGTGGATTTTAGATTAACAAGAGTCCTAGACCTCGCCTCAATAGTTGTTGGTTCAACTCTGCCAGGGACCCTTTGCTGCATTCCCACATTTCCTGCCTGTCCTCAGCGGTCTTATCCAATAAAAGCAAAATGCACCAAAAAAGTAAATTTTATTTTTGTGACATTTTATATTTTTATTAGAACCTGATGAGCTGAGAGGCTCAGGGATGAGCACCAACAGAGGGTGGGGAAGTCACAGAGTACTGAGAGCAGATTAATATACTCCTGCTTTGAACCCCTTTATGGGATTTGGTAACAACAGAAAAAAGATACACCACTCTTATCCTTTCATACTCCCACTGTTCACGCACAAACTCAAACAACAACCCAACCCCTCTCACCTACCCCGACAAGAAGTAACGTATCAGAGAACTTCTTGGCCAAACACTCCACCTCCTTACACATGGCACACGTCAACCTGGAATCAGAATGTAGATTATAGTACATTTTACTTCTTTCACATAAAAGCATCTCACACATATGCATGAACACACAAATATACACACCTGGTGAGGATGTGCGCCTGGTCTCTGGCTGGTTTCTCCAGCTCTTGGCCGTGAAGGATGAGTTCTGCCACCTTGTGGAGCTGCTCAATACTGCGAGCCGTCACTTCGGCCAGACTTCCCACTGATGACATGTAGACAGCCTGGAGAGAGCGAGATGAACACACACACACACACACACACACACACACACACACACACACACACACACACACACACACACACACACACACACACACACACACACACACACACACACACACACACACACACACACACACACACACACACACACACACGTGGACACATACAGACACACACACAATTGAAATATATATTTTAAAGTATATCAAAGCACACCAGCCTGTGGCAGCAGGATGAGGGGAGGGTCTTTAAAAAACTACTCCACAGTTTCGTGCCACATGACGTTGAGTTGACCTTACCTCCGGAGATCTAGGGTCCTCCTCTTTCTCCTTTTTCTCCTCCTCTCCTTCCTTCATCTCCTCCCCCCTGCTGATCTCCTCCTCTTGCTCTTCTCCTTCTCCTTCTCCATCTTTCTTCTTCTCCTCTTCCTTGGCCTCCTCAGGTGATGCCTCTCCTCCCTGCAGGTCCTGCGTTTCACTGCCGACTATCTTCGTAGTGACAGGCTGTTCCACCTCGCTCACCCAATCATGAGCCCTCCTGCGAGCCTGGAGAAGCATAATTACACCCCCATCAGCTCAGCATGGTGAGAGATTGCCGTCTTGATGTATGTTAATCAGATGCATACACACGATTATATGCTAATGTAGGTTCTCTATATGTGAATCTGAATATTCAGAAGAACTTCAAAGGTGGTAACTTTTATATTTCTTATAAGACAGCAGCAGGAGGGAAGAATATATACATCTTAAGGGAAAAAATGGGATAAAATTGAGTTGCACATAACTGAAGCTCAGGTCAGGTCTGAACATCCAAACTTCAACCCACTTGCAACTGGCTAAAATACAGTTACGACGTCAACTTGTCAGAAAACTCCAAAACAAAGTTTGTTTCATAGCTTTTATGAATTGTTTATACAGAGAATGGAAATAATTATTTTGATGGCATTTCTCCAATGGAAATTTCCAATGGCATTATGACCGGTCTGATTTTAACAAGAAGGTTCAGAGACTTAAAAAACAAAAGCACTTTTAAAATGTCCACCTAGACAAGGGAAGGAGAAGATGGCGCATGCACAGGCACTTCAGCTGTGATGCTGTGATTGATGCTGTGATTGATATCTGATGGAGATGTAATAGTGAATATACTTGTTGGCTGACAGTAGTAAATGGTGAACATGAGCCGGCAAGGTTGTGGTGTCAAATCCATCTCCTGACTATGACTTATTTTTAAGGGTGACAGTGAAGCACTGTAATACAATTAATAAAAGCATTAATATACATGAGAAGGGACCAGAAAACCGCCATTAATGTTTGTGAATGTGTGATGAATCTTGTGACAGTAGCAGACTTTTGGTGGAATCTGGTGTAAATATACCGTAGATGTTTAATGAATGACGTCACTTCTGAGCCAGTTCTGTGTCAGATTGAAAAGTAGTAATATTTAGTTATGGTGTTAAATCGCTGGAGAGTAAGAGGATCACAATGATACTGAGTAGCCTGTTGTATTGCTATCATACCTCACATCATGATTCAGCAGCATTCATGTCCCTAAAAATACACCCCTGGGAGAGACTTCTTGAGAGAGAGAGAGAGAGACTCACCTTGTTGAGTTTGTCTGGGGTGGCAGCAACATGAAGCTCAAACAGCAGCTCAGTAAGAACGCTCACAAACTCCTCAACATCCGCTGCTGACAGAGTTACACATTACAGACATACACATACATCAATGCCAAGTAAGTATACCTTGATTTACACAGCAAAGTTGAAAGCACTACATGCAAAAACTATAAAAGGGAAGCACATTTGTTCCATGTGCACTGTTTTCCCCATGCTGAGATCATGATTATATGATCTTGTTTGCCTTCAGAGATCTGCTGCACATCTCATCATCTCATCACATCTCATTTTGTTTTAATGCCAAATAAATTAAAACTTCAGGACATTATTCAAAATAAGAGGTTCATTTTTACAGGAAGAATGCAGATTCAAAATCTTAATCTGGTAGATCATTTTTGTCGGTTTTGTTTTGAATCTGTGATGTAATGTGAACGCGTCGGTGGTTCCTGAGCACCAACACTGGATCAGGCACCAAGATAAACCCCCAGAGGAAGAAGAAACACCACATCTGCTTTGAACTCTGCACCTGAGGGTTCATGTGGTTCATTATAAGTTGCATTTATGTGTTTTTATTTAAGTATTCAATAAGAAGAAGCTGGTGAGTTCTGATAAAAGCCAAATCTTGGCATCACATGGCTTCCTTCTTGACACTGAATTTCACTTTGGTAAAACATTTCTATTTGACAAGGAGAGACAAAATCTGATCAGGAATAAAACTTAAGTTCCCATGAGTTTTTTGGGCTTTTGCAAATAGATAATTTTAATATTACATTCTACAAACATTATATCAGTCTTTATGATGTTACCGTAAAGTAAACTGCAGTTGTCCTGGTGCTCATATAGGCACATGTCAGTGACTGAAGGACAGCTCTATTTGCCATAAAGGATAAGCTAGTATTGCGGGCCATGTTTGCTATAAAAGTTATTTTGCTACCTATCCAACTATCCAAATGGTACTATGTAAGCAAGGGAGCTGAAGTTAGCCAGCTAGCTATGATTTAGCTACATTGCTTTTATCCAACATTTGTTGTTTAGTTACATTAGCTGAAAAAATATTGATGTATCTACTCAAGACAGTAGTTTGTTTCTTTACATAACTAGAAATTCAGCCATACTATCATGTTTACTCTAGTTTAAATAATCCAATAAAGGTCTCTCTATTAGTGACATGTCCAGCAGATTTTAATCAATGATCCATAGGAAGTTATTAACAGAGAGATAGGAGCGTCTCTTTCTCTTTTCACAATTAAAACAACCAAAATGCCTCAAATAATGAGTAAAAAACTGAACTGTTACTTTAGAATGAAAAGTTCAACCAAAGTGAAACAACAATTTAGTTCGTAATCATCTGATCCATCTGATCCAGTATCAGGAATTCTATCTGTCTGACAGAGTTCAAACAGGAGTAAGGGAATAAAGAAAACTGATCCTGTGTCAGTGCTCAGAGACCTTCTCTACCTCCAGCAGGTTTGTTTGGCTCACTCACATAGGGGGGTAGAACAGTGTAAGTGGGAACTTAGATCACCGTTATCCTTCGTCTGTTCTTCTTCTTTTTTTTCTTTTTCCTCTTCAACTCCTTTCTCCTCTTCCTCTTGGTTAATAAAGATATCCTTAATAAAAATCAGCTCCTTCTTTATCTCATCCTGCTCTTCTTCTGTCAGTGAAGAGAGGTAGGCTTGGACCTATGAGTAGAGAGGGAGTTTATAAATGCATTAAAACTATTTTTTATGTGACTTTTTGAATATTTTTTTCTCACACATTTGGCTCACCATTCCCTCGCTCTCATTGGACAGGATCTCCAGGGCCTCGAGGTGCGACAGCCCCTGGTAGTCGTCAAACAGTATACCATAGTGTGCTGTTGGTTCACTCATTGGCTGGTTGCCCAGACGTGCTCGCTCCTTTTCTTTGGCTTCCTTTAACATCTGAAGAATAAGATAAAAAGTGATACACCATTGCTGCATAACTGTCACTCTATTGAAAGTAGAGAGTAGAGATTCCCCAAATTTTAAATTGCTTGCCTGACTTAGTGACACTGTTTTCTGCATCAGGGTCTTGGTCTTTTTGAAACCTGGGTCACTTTCGGCTAGAACATTCATGGTCTTCTTTCCAATAAACTCCAAGGCATCCAAACCTCCACTGATCACGGACTTACCCTTTGAGAGAGAGAAAGAGGGAGAGAGAGGGAGAGAGAAACTGAGTGAGAGAGAGAATAAGCACAGAAACTAAGAAAAATTAAAAATAACTGTTACCTAAAAAAAATTATATTACACATAAATGAGTACAAATTCTGACAATCATTCAAATGATAAGAGAAGAGTCTCTATGATTTGACAGCTGATCACAATTTAAGATTGTTAGAGAAACTAGCTGGAGTGTGACTTATTATCTCATCATTGAAGTTATTATTCTGTCTTCACCAGTGATATTCACTTCAATGTGCTATTGCTTGATACGTTCCTGCGAGCACAGTGTAAAATAAACTATTTCATATGAAAACAATGATATATAAATGGTATTCATAATATTTAAATGTAAGATGTTAAGACAAAATTTGGACCTTCTAATTCATAGTACATCTCAAATGTCTCATTTTCATTCTTTCTTTTAGCAGCAAGTAAAAACTGACTGTGTGTCTTTAGGCCTCAATCTTACAGAGATCCAGATCCAGAAAGCAACATTTAACAGTCCGTCTTCATCTAAACATCACTTCTATTATTCTTTTCTCTTCTTCGTTTTGGTACTCATGTGGCAAAAGAAATTGAACCAAACAGACACACATTCAACTTTAAACATTCCAGATATGACTCTAAAGTTTCAAGAAGCTATTTTTGAATTTAAAGCCACCATAGTAACTTATTATTTTGCTACAACATTTTTATTGGGATGATCATTTTCTTCCAGAAGGATCTGATAGTGATACAGATCTTACAAAAGTGACATTGTTAAATAAACTATTTTGAAGATCTGTGATCCTGATCATGTCTTAGGTAACTGGTTTCTTAACTAAGCAGGTTTGCATTAGAATGCAGTGATTTCATCTGAACTGGCTGGCTGTAGTCACATGAGCTTGCAGCTTGGTGAGGTGGACAGTCTGCAGTGTGTGTGCGTGCGTGTCTCATGACTCACAGTGTTCTGCACAGCGTGTGTGATGGTAGAGAAGACACCCCTGCCAGGAGCTGCAGCACTCGTAGAGGACTCTGCAGAGCTTGACAGGTCAATGTCTCCATTTTCTCCTCCTTCTCCCTCTCTCCTCTCCTCTACACCTTCCCCTTCCTCCTCGTGTGCCTCCTCTCCTACTGAGGTCTTGTGGAGGCGCAGAGCTTCCCCTGCCTTCACCTTCACTGAGGTCAGACTCTGACCTGCACACACAGATAAAGGTAAATGACCGAGGAGTTCAGGAGGGAGATTGTAAGGAAACAATCAAGTATGCATGAGGAAGTATTAGATAGTGGAAGGTTATGAGGACAGACAACCCACCCACTGAGGAGGTGGCACTGCTGAGGAGAGATTTCCCCCAAGAACCCCAACCACCCCAACCTTTTTCCTTTTCCTGGAGAGACCTCTGAAAACACACAAACACATTCACATTACTGTAACAGTTAAAGAACATTATGTTTGTCTGCATTTGAAGTACTTCTTGAGTTACAGAAGTATCTGCTGACCCAGACATTGATCTTATTTCCTAGCCATATTGATTCATTCTTTCTCTCAAAAAAGAGAGACAAATAACAAAGTTGCCAAAAGTCTCCCTCTTGAAAACTTCACACATCATGTCATCAGCTGTAAATTAAGAAACTTGCCCTACACACCTCTTCATTGTTTTCTGCAGCCTCAGCGTCAGCCTCCAGGCTCACTGGTTGGTCACACTCAATCACCTGACCTTCAGCAGCAGCCTCTGGTTGCTCTGTCTGCGCCTCTGATGCATGCGTCTCAGCAATGTTGTCCTCTGTGGTGATCTCCTCAGTGGGCTGTGGGAGGACTGAACTCTCAGGGGTCAGAGGGGGCTCCAGGGGGGCTGAGGGTGGAGGGAAGGCTGCTGTAATATCATGTGAGGAGTCAGGGTCAGTTTGAGGGTCCTGGGTGGGAGGAGATGTGATGTCAGCAGAGGGGTCCAAGTCTAAGGAAGCAACCTGTGACATGGTGATCTGGAAGAGAAGAGGTTTTGGGTTTAAGTGAGCATATTCATACACATGAAAAAAGAAACCTATTATTTCTCTCTCAGTTTCATCACCAGCACTCATCCATGCATTCCTCTCCTTATTTGTTCCTCATGAAAACATGATTTTTATCTCTTTGTCTTGACACAATTCACAGATGTATTTACCCAAACCTTATGGTCAACACAGAAAAACGAAGTTAGTCTCATGCATTCTATTTTTGGCATTATTTTGCATTCTCATCTGGGGTGTAGAGTCTGTACCATGTTAATTTTAATTCAGAGAGTATTCTCAGAGAATCACTTGATGTTTAACAAAGAATGTCTCTTAGTCATGAATTGACTGATATGAGTTCAGGGATTTCAAATGATATGACCAAGCTTTAATACATGATAATTGCTCTCTGCTACAGTATTTTAAATACAATAAGTAGTTACAACTGTGCTGCTCTAAACCCCTAAAAGTAAATATTGAAGCCAAGTTAAGGATGACATCTTCTCGTCTGGCTTCGTGGTTAAATAGCACCATCTAGTGGTGAGTTCCTGTTCATGCATCCAGTCATTACTGTCATCCCAATGTTTTCTATCATTTAGTTTGTTTGAGGTTGCTTCCTTTAAGTAAAATGTCATCCAGCATAACGTTATCTCTGATATACTGTACGCATAAGATACTGTCAATATGCATTTAGCACAAAAATACCACAGACAGTAAAATAAGGCACAAACAACCCACGATGAGACACTGTTTTTTTGTAATTTATCAGAAAATGTTAGATTTTCAATGCAGCACCCTTTCAGTGAGCTGTCACAGTATAGTGAAAATGTAACTGCAGCCTGTGAACACTCAACAATAAAACTTATTAAGTTAATGTAACATCAAAACATCAGCCCTCTTCTCCATGTTTGACAAAGCCTACTCTGCCTGTTTTAATACTATTTTGTAACAGTATAATGCTACAGTTTAGATAACCTACAAAACAGACACTTCACAAGGACACTGTTGTATCTGAGAGCCGATATGACAATTCAGCTATTATTCAGGCAGTAATGTCATCCTCCGCTCGACTCATACAAACTCTTGCTCAAAACTGCAGCGGATGCATTAGACTGAAACACAAGTATTTTTGCAGTTCTGTGTCTGTTACAGTTGTCTTCATTTTAAGAAAAGTTATAAAGCCAAAAGACATGTTTGTGTTTATGAAAGTGACGGCGCAGCTCACCCGTCTGGTGCCAGCCAGCAGCTTCTCTCTTCCGCCCCGCCACGTCGGCAGGCCGGCAGATAACTAAACCAAAGAGTAACAACAGACAAGATAAGCCACTGCATTAAAGACAGCTGTTTCTATGCCTGGACATTTCTTGTTTTTTTGACACAATAAGGAAGTGCTAACTTGAACAACTTCTTACAATGAAATGCAACGATTTTTCACTTGAACTGCCAAATCTAGGTTTGAGAGACAACACTGTCCCCATTCCTTCCTTATCCACTTGAATAGACTGGTGTTTTAGATGAAGATTTTTTTCGGCCTTCCTAGCCTACTATCAAACATTTGTTCATTTTTTTCTACTTTTTCTTTCTTTCTTTTTTCTTTGTTTATGTTTATGTTTATGTTTATTTATTTGCACAATTAAAAGAAAATACATTAAAATACACCCAAATAGTGTTCAAATATCAAAAATGAATTTAAAAAAATACTAAATTGACACATATAAAGACAATAGTTGATACAAAAAATGAAATAACATAAGAATATACAAAATTAACAATTAATATAATTACAGTTATTACATCAACAGAATTCAAAAGTACAAAATCTGAATATGATGTGCATGGACACCTACTCTATGAGTATGTGGTTGAGCATCATGAGTATATTAAGTAACAGTAGTTAAAAGTTTTTTCAAACATCCTTTATAACATTTTAAAGATAAACAGTTTTTCGCTACTTTATTTCTTTATTTATTTAACCAGGTAAACGACTCATTGAGATTTTAAACCTCTTTTTCAAGAGTGACCTGGCCAAGATGGCAGCACAAAACAGGTTACAACACACAACAAGCACACAAAACAACACAAATAAAATACGGTCACAGTTTCACATGGTTACATGATTACACAGTGCACTCACAAGATCCAATTGAGCTTGTTTCTCTGTCTTTTATGATTGTCTTGAATTCCCCCGGAGTTACAAGATGTGTCAGTTTCAAGTCCTTCCCTTTCTTTTCTTTAAGTTAAAATGTAGCATGGAAAAAACACCTTGGAAACAATCAGGGTTCATTGAAAGGTTTAACATGAAATTCATTTTTTCAATAAAAACATAAACAGGTGAAATTAAACAAGTAAACCTCAACGTTAAATTTAAACATTATTCAACCCAATAAAGAATGAAGCCTTAAATAAAGACAACATATTTTTTAAATGATTGTGTTGAAAGTGACATATTTGCAAAGCATTTTTTTTTTCTATTTCTCAAAACGAATACATTGACTCTGTTAAAAAACTTTTTGTCAGGTTCATTAGTCCCAGAGTTGACTTGTTCTAAGATTCACATGGCCTTGGAGAAAAGAGTCTGTAAAAATTTAACTACACAATGTAATTGTAAAATTAGAACATATTTCAGTCTCCAGATAAGCACACCAGGAAGTAAAGCCAAAGCTTGTAGTTCTGCTCTAATAAAGAAGTACAGGTACAGTCTGAAAAAAGGATTTTAATCAATACATTATCAGGGCTCCATTCACATCAAAATCAAAGCTTGTTGCTCTCCCTTTTTCTTCCTAGGTCATCACTTTTTTCTTAACACAATACATTTGCTACCTGCAAATAATACAAATTTCCCTTGTTGGCTTTCATTTATAGCACTCTCAAATGACCTTTGCTGCTTGTTGTGGGATATTATTAGTTTATTTGGATAGTTGCAGTGGGATTTTGTGTGGGGGACAAAAAACATATAGGCTTACGACTGTTTTCTTTTATTCATAAAAGGTGTTTTCACTGTGCAGTCTTTTCAAACAAATTAAGAAAGCTTTCAAAAAATGGTGGCTTGGTTGGTTGGATATAGCTGAAATATAGGCCCATGCCTATATATAATTATTATTCATTTTTGTTGTTGTTTTACTTGTTTTTCGGATAATTTACGCCAACAACAGTAGATGCAATACAGTTTAGAAAAATCTTACTTTAACCTCTTTTTTGCATGCAATGTTTCTAGAAATTTATTGACGTTTCGTTTAGAAATGTCTCTCTAGCATACATGGTTCATGCATTGATTAAAGTATTTTATTTATTTAATAGTTAATGATGATGATTTTATACAGTCTATGTTAATGACACATATTCATTTGACTCTTGGAAAACTGGTCAATGCGCTAAAATTTGAATCAGATATTTGTGATTTGGACAATACATTTGAGGTTAATGAATAGCATGAAAAAATGAGTCCAACTTGAGACTCAGAGAGGTCTTAAACGAAGGCGGAAGTTGGCAGCAGTGAATCATCTCACCTCACCGCGACACTTGTTTGGATAGTGTGTGCCCTTAATTGGTTTTCGCGCCGTCATAGTTTTGACTCAGATAGCTGTCTTATCACAGTTTTCATTAATGTTTCATTAAACGCTTTTAAAACCAAAAAATGTCGTATTTTGAGTTTATTGTGTCTGTAGTATCATGAATGTGCCACGGTGGCTCGTTGGTCTAGGGGTATGATTCTCGCTTAGGGTGCGAGAGGTCCCGGGTTCAAATCCCGGACGAGCCCAATTTTGTTTGCGCCGTATCCTAAATAATACTGATAAAATGGGTTATGTGATATTCAAGAATTAATTTTCTATCTTTTCTATTTGTTACTGAGCTCTCAAAACAAACAGTAGAAACAGTCCACTTCAATTTGTTACTATTTTCATATCCTCTTGAAAATGGTTAATAATAATACCCCACAATCTCCATACCCCATGCAATTGAAACCTTGATCTGAAAAGTTTGAATTACCATGACCTGGATGACTGAGAACTTTCATACCCCATGCTGTCTTACCAACTAGTTACAGTACAAGATAACATTGTATAGTTCCTTAGATTACAATGGTGCATTCAAGGTGAAATAAAAAAGAAAACTTGGAGAGACTCTCTCTCTCTCTCTCTCTCTCTCTCTCTCTCTCTCTCTCTCTCTCTCTCTCTCGCTAATGTCCTTCAGGATGTCCACCCAGATATCTAGAACATTTTGCCAAATGTAGTGTTAGGAGGGTTAAAATGACCCATTTTGACCTCTGGTCAAATTCCTTTGACACTTGCTGGGGCAGTAGACTGAGGGTAGCAGATGCAAACAGATTAAATAAACTGATCTGCAAGGCCAGTGAGGTTGTTGGGGTGGAGCTTGACTCTCTGACGGGGTTGACAGACAGGAGGACTCTGTCAAAGCTCCACAGTATCATGGACAACATCCACCACCCTCTCTACGTGCTGGTGAATCACAGGAGCAAATTCAGCGCAAGACTGATCCCCCCTGAATGCACCAAAGAAAGCCACAGGAAGTCATTCCGGCCTGTGGCCATCAGACTGTACAACTCCTCCCTCTGATGACTGAACTATATTCTGTACTCTGTGCAATAACGTGCAATACACTGTGCAATATCCCTGCCACTTCAACATCCTGTATATAATACCTTCATTCCCAGTACTTTTGTACATAGTGAACTGTAACTATTCTGCGTTTCTGTATATACTTACTATTAATCAAATTATTTCATTTGTATTTATATCTTATTTTATTCCTTCTTTCAATTAATATTTTGACTTTTTCATACTGTGTATAAGAGCATTCTGTAACAGACGAATTTCTCCCGGGATAAATAGAGTAATTCTGGCTACCCAATATTGTCAAGTTTTTTCTTTGACAACATTCAGGCACATACACACATACACACACATAAGAACAATACAGATACAACACTGCATTTTGAAAATATTATCAATAAGTTTATTAAGTGGTATGAATATCTTGTTTTAAAATAAATGCAAACATTGCAGATAGACCTGTACAGTTATATGTTCACAGTTTAACATGTTCCCTTTGTATTGCCAACATTAGATTAAAAAATATAATAGAAATGTATTATATCCATTATCATAAGAGTATCAAAATCATGCTTAATAAAAACCTTTAATTGCCCTTTCAGTCTAACAATCAATTATAAAATATATATGTATATATTACAACTTATATTTGCAGAGATACAAAAACATTTACAAGCAAAAACAGCAAAGAATAACCAGGGGTAAATGCAGATCAGTTGAGCTGCTACATTCGATGTGAGTGTGTCTCTGTGTCTTATGCTGTAAGTGTGCATGTAGGTGTGAGTACATGTGAATAAAACACCTTTCTCTGGCTTTAAATGATAACAGAAATACAAACTAAGACCCCTGTTAGATATTTTTGGATCAAACCGACCAGCAGATCTGTGAATAAAACATATGTGATTAAAAAGTTTGGCTTTGGGAATGTTTAATATAAAGTGCACATCGAGACATGTACAAAGACGCTTTACACAAAATATTTTGTTCTCCAGATGCTGTACAAATAGAAAGTTGTTTTCTAAAACTGTGATGGCTTTCGAAACTAAAGAAAAAATGGCGAAGTTTAACTTTATTTCTTCATATGACCTTTTAATGAAGAAACTGTGGAATTAAATATAATTTCATTTCAAATTTCATATTTCATATTTTAGAGGAGCTTTACTCTAAACTAATCTGCTCTGGATAAACAAAAAAAAAAATGTCCCTGCTTTGCACTTTGTGTTCTTACTATATAAAAGTGTCACACAACTGAAAAGGCTACCACTGTGTCACATCACAAACCAAACAATAACTCATACAGATACATTTACTTGATATAAGACATAATATATTTCATTGCTTCTACCCATAAACCATCTCAGTGGTGTCTTTTCCTCACTTACACAATAATGCCCCTGTGCAGCAACTTTCACATTTCTGAATGATAACACAATAAAACACTTCACTCTGACAATGCAAAAGACCCAGAGTTCCCCCCTCCCACACTATTCTTTAATCCAAAATACCAAAGCACACCAGAACAAGGCTGATCTGCTTTTATTAAGTGCCGATTTTTGCTGAGTGTGCTGATAAATGTGTGCGCTTATGTACAAGAGAAAGCGAGCATGGGCTACCAGTATTTCAATTTGGCTTCATGAAATAAGCTTGTAGAGGCAGATGAGGTGTGTGGTGCTTTTATTGTAGCGGTCCATAAAATAGGAGTTAGCGTTTTGTCACTGGTGGCTGTTGAAAGAAAGCGGAAGTATGTGTGATATGATACATTCTGCAAAGTTTCACATTATATTGGCTTAGCCAGCAATAACATGTATTTGTGTGTGTGTTTGTGACCACAATCTTAACTTGCATGCATGCAGGGAAGTGAGAGGTGATGTTGCAAAAAGAAGCTTAAGCTTGCCCTATGCAGGTGAACATGCACTTTGGTTCTGCAGCCACAAGAGAGTGCTGCTCTCAGGCCAGCTGAGATTCTTCAGCCTCCTTTTCAAAGTGTCTCCATTTTCCTTAGCTGATCAGAGTTCTGGTTCAACAACCTTATTTCTACCCAGATGATAGGACATTGAGCTGATGATAGACAGGATCAGAAACTGGCGCCTGGTGTGATGGATAGCTAACCTGATACCAGCTCACACCCAGGCTAATGAGGTGAAAGGGTCTTAAACTTGCATCCTGAGGAACACCATCCAATGTGAAAGACCAGCTCTGTAAAATCCCCCCCCTCAAGTCAAAGTGGTACAGTCCTACGCTGAAACCAGCCCAGAGTTCCTCTCAAGTAACACCCATGGAGGCCCTTCAAACCAGGAGATGGCGTTTCTTGTGCAGTGCCAAGTGGTCTGAACGGGAGAAGCTTCGTTCACAGTCAGGGCACTGGAATGGTTTGACTCCTGTGTGCTTGCGGAAGTGTCTCGTCAGCTCGTCTGAACGAGCAAACTTCCATGTGCAGCCTTCCCACATGCACTTGTAGGGTTTCTCACCTGCAAAGAGAAGAAAATAATAACTTTTTAACTATGAATGTGATCAATATAATTTAAAATTCACATTTGTGTGTGAAATAAAACCCTTACCGGTGTGTGTCCTGCGGTGTGCTTTAAGGTGGGAGCTCTTGGTGTACACTTTGTTGCAGCCAGAGAAGTCGCAGCGGTGAATTCGCCTCTTTTTTAATGAGTCGGGGGAGTCCGAAGGGAGAGGGTGCTGTGTTCCTGAGTGAACTATTACTGATGGGTTGTTTCCTCTAAGAGAGACAGAGAGCAGAAAACATGTTAAAAAAAATAACGGCGGTGCTCCACCTTTATCTTTATCTGACGTGACCGAGAGGCCGCCTCACTTCATGATGTTGAAATCTAAACACGAGTTGGATTCAGTTGCAACCACTCTATTGTAATACCAGCTTCTCAGGAAGTTGAAAAACATCTCCCACAGTTTTCCAGTTCTGCCACACCTATACTTTGTGTTGTTGTAATCATAGAACAATTTCACACTCAGGTTAGTGGAATTTGAAGCAAATCAGGCATGTAACACTGACAAGCAGCTAAAAGCAATAAGCTCTGAAAGTCTGAATATTATGAAACAGTAGATGCATATTTGCAGCACTCCCCCCAATTTAATACCTAACGTTGATTAATCCATGCAGATTGGATTTCTGACACTGTGTATGTGTGTTTGAGTGTATGAGAGGAAGCTTTGTGCAAAAATCTCACAATAAAGTCCTTAAAACAATAAATTAATTAAAACCTGAAGAATATAAAGAGAGAAAAAAAGTGTTTAATTTGAAGTAAAAAAACAAGAAGGAGTTGTCTTCCTATCATTTGCGAGTTTGTTCGTGTGTGTGTGTGTGTGTGTGTGTGTGTGTGTGTGTGTGTGTGTGTGTGTGTGTGTGTGTGTGTGTGTGTGTGTGTGTGTGTGTGTAAGTGGCAGTTGAGAGCAGGTGTCGAGTGTTGAAATATGAATCCCTCACAGATAACTTCTGCGCAAAGGAATGTGCTGAAAACCCCATGTTACACACACACATACACAAACACACACACACACAGACACACACACGTACACATGCACGCACGCAAGCATGCATGCACAGGCACACATACACACACTTTGGTTGACCCTGCACTTCACACACTCCGCTGCAAAGCAAACTTGACCTATTTACTGTCTACATACAGTATATTTACATTGGTTCTCTGTGAGTGTGTTTTGAGAGGAAAGGTGATGACGGATGAAGACACACCCTTTTTGTTAAGGTTGGCAACCACCCTGATAACTGCTATCAAGGATGGTTGGAAACACACACACACACACACACACACTCTCTCTTTCTCTCTCACACACACACACGCGCACTCTCTCTCTCTCTCTCTCACACACACACACACACACACACACACACACACACACACACACACACACACAGACAGACAGACAGACAGACAGACAGACAGACAGACAGACAGACAGACAGACAGACACACACACACACACACACACACACACACACACACACACACAAGAACTAACTGGCAACATTCCCTCACAATTACACATATACCTGCACCATAAACATCTACGGGGGGAGGCCTGAAAGCTAGGTGTGAAAGAAAGAGGGAACTGCTGGACAATGAGTGCTAAAAATTTCAGGAAGTACTGAACGACGAAGGAGGAGAGAAGAGAAAGAAATGGAAGGGGAGGAGGAAGAGGAACAGAAGGATGGCTGACTGAAAGTTGATAACGAACATGGTAAGGGGCTGTAACGAGAGGTGTGGCTGATGGTCAAGACAGGAAATGAGAGAATTAAAGACGCCACACTGGAATGAAGGAATCTGACACGTCTCGCACACAGCACAGTCAGCCGTGAGTTTACGTTTCAGTCATGACAGTTGTTGTGTTACTTGTCGGGTGTTATCTCTGTCATTTAAAATCTCTGATTTTACTGTCTTTTATATAACATATCCACTGGCATCTTCCTGTTTTTTCAGTTAATTTCACCTCTTAATACAATGAAGAACTTGATTCAAAGGCGGGGAACATACAGTAAGAGACAGGCATGCCAATGCTTGGAACAATAGATCATTGCCTCTGTCTGTTTCATCCCCAAAGCTCCTTAAAAATGTGTGTTCACTGAAATCGTTTTTTACCCACACTTATCAAAAGTCCTGACTGAAGGCCTGATCATGACACACACCTTCCACCACTGCTTCTTCTAAAAATATTGGAGACAGAGTGACCAATAACAAATAAGCTAATACTGATATTGTGTTACATCAACACTTTGATACACTGACATCATAACTGAGCAAGATAACTAACTATTCCCAGCTCTATGAGGATCACTTGTTTTACTTCTCCGTCTAGCCATCAATCAATTGACTTGGTCCTGATGATGTTGACCTGAGCTAGTGTGGCGACAATTGCATTAAGTATAATACCAGTTTAGTTATTGTATCAGTGCCAAAACTCTAAATGATATCAGAGCTGGTATAAAAAAATTTTAAAATACCCAGCCTACACTTGGACTGCACCTACACACAAAAAAATAACCTGGTTTGAAAATTACACTTTTCATACCACTTCCATGTAAAGTTGAAGGGGAAGCTGCAGCAGGGAGTGAAACTTTTTCGTAAAAGTGTGTTTGTGTGTCACTCACCCGTACTCGTGTGGTATCCTGATGACTGATGATTTCATCTCATGGCTGCTGTGGAGGTCATGAGCTAGCTCAGGGCGAGGCTCTGTTTTGATTGGCTTGAGCAGGTCATAGGCGTCACCTCGCAGCTCCAGGGGCTTTGTAGAGTGAACTGTGAATATATGAAAAAAAGAACACCAGATGTGAGTTGGTCAGTATGGCCACTGCTGGAATCTTTTTCACATGAACACATTCTTATCTTACACTTACAGTGCTTTCATATATCCCTTAGATGCAAAATGTACTGACAATTTGTAACTTTACTTGGTCCCAATTTTTGATCCAGACTGTAGATGAAGGCAGATGTTTCAGAGACAATCATGTTCCTCAGAGGATGAACCATTGTTGAATTTGTTCAAAAATTGTATGACCAGTACCTGCAGCACCACTACAGATAGACCTCTGCTGTCCTTTTTTTAATTGCTAATATTAGCATGCTTAAATGCTGAGCATGTCTTTATCTCAAAGCACTGCTGTGCATAAGTCTGACCACAGAAAACAGAACATGAAAAACATGGACCCCATAAGTAACAAGAATCTGCAGAAACTGATCTTCAGAGAACAGAGGAAATAAAATCACAGCCGTTCATTTCTGGTAAAACATGCAATTCAAAAGAAACAATATCCTGTCAGTCTTTAATAAACTATGGTGATGAAGCTGTGTATACTAATGCATTGAGATGCTCTAATCCTCCAATCATTATTTAAATTTTTGGATTTTCTTATAGTGTCACTGTTCCAACTGTTTTCTTACACAAATACAATATTTATGACTGTTTGAGATACATTTTCAGATCCACATTAGAAACAAATGTAAAACAAACCAGGTCAATTAAGTTAAATTCCAAAAATGTAGCACAATTGCATAAAAACAATAAAATGAGTCTTCACCTGTCTTGTGCTCTCTGCTTCGATGATGCTCGTCCTCACTGACGACCTGTGGGCTCACCATGATCGACTGATGCAAGTGGAGAGGCGACGGGTAGAGGACAGACAGAGGCACCATAACTGGAGACACCATGACCCCTGACCCCTGGATCACCCCTGATCCTGTGCCGATCAGAGGAGCCACCATGGTAGGGTATTGAAGTGAGGGATTGGGTGGCGGGAGAGTGTGGGAGGGTGAGGAGCGCAGGTGGGAGTGTGGGGGGGAGCAGCGGGGAGAGGCACGGCTCGCCGAGCTGTAAGGGGAAGATGGGGAGCTGTGTGAGGAGGAGGCAGGGGAGGAGGCGGAGGAGCAGGGAGGGGAGGAGGAAGAGGAAGTGGAGGAGGAGCGCTTGCTGACTGACAGGTCCACGGGCTCCAGTTGGGTGTGTGAGTGGGACTGGGTGAAGGCGTGCATGTGCGAGGGGTGGTAGAGGTGAGTGGGATGGGAGAAGATGACTCCGTATTGTTCCGGGGTTTTCACTAATGATGAGTAGAAGGACTGTAAGAGAGGAAAGGGAGAGGATGCAGGAGAGGGAAGCAGGAGAGGGGGACAAAAGAGCAAAAAGTCTGTTAAAAATATCCGCTCTCCGTTGAATAACAGGGAAACATGTTTCTGTGACACAAACAGCTACAACCAGCCAAAAATCTTTAACAGAGCTCTGTTTGGGAGTGGATAACTGTTTTGTGTCTCAGTGTGTGTGTGTGTGTGTGTGTGTGTGTGTGTGTGTGTGTGTGTGTGTGTGTGTGAGTGAGTGAGTGAGAGAGAGAGAGAGAGAGAGAGAGAGAGAGAGAGAGAGAGAGAGAGAGAGAGAGTGTGGTGATTAGCCGGCTGCCTGGCAGTGTTTGTACTCATTGTATGCTAATGTCCACTGTACAGCAGGCTGTTTGTCCAGGAAGAGCTGGAATGTGGGAACCAGTCTGTCTAGACACGTAACAGGAGTGTGCGTGTGTGTGTGTATGTGTATGTGTATGTGTGTGTTTAGGTCAAAGTTACTAGATGGTAACAAAACATGTTTAGGCATGATGGGAGCACAGAAAAACACACACACAGAAAAACACCAAACTGAAATTAAAACAGACACACACTCGGCTTACCGTCTCCATTTCTGTCTTCAGAGGGTAATCATACATCAGCATGGCTGCTCCGGCCAGGCTCCTACAAAATAAAACACACATACAGCCATTAAGAAACATTTCCTGTATATATGACAGCAAATTAAAAATGTATATGTTCAATGGGTTAACACTGAAGACAATAATTCATAACTAATGGTAGACAAAAGTAAGTATGACACTTAAGTAAAAGTATAGATATGTGGAATGCATATTTTGCAAATATTAATGACTGACAGTTCAGTCAGTGGTTCCAAAACCCAGGGTTGGGCCCCTTCAAAAGGTCACAAGATAATCCTAAGAGGTCAAGAGATGATTAACAGTATCAGAGGGGGTAAAAACAAAAGCAAGATTCACTAGAAAACTTTTTTTTGATACTTCTCCTTTATATCTGTCTTTTGTGAAATGTTAGAGAGTTTTTCCTATTTTGACTGCTCAAATTGATTTCATGCAAAACCCTGTGAGAGGGTTCGGGAGAAAACGTGCAATTGTTGGAGCTGCTAATCCAATCCAGCTCCATCCATCTATGTGATGAGTTTCAATCTAAAGCAGTAAGAAGGCAGCGCCAGTACAGCTCAGTGGTTAAATCATGGGCCCTGTTTACGGAGGCTATCATCCTTGAAGCGGACAGTCTGGGTCCAAATCTGATCCGTGACCCTTTGCTGCATGTCATCCCCCTCTCTCTATTCCCTGTTTCCTACTCCATCCACTATCCCACTCTGAATAAAGGCATTTCTCTATTTCTTATGTAGCTTTAGTAGAGGCAGCAGTGTTAATTCCAGTCATTTCATAACCAGTTAAAAACTCCTCACAGGAGTTTTAAAAAAAACACCAATAATGTAAAAAATGATCACAAACAAACAAACAAAACAAAATAAATGCAGGGCATCTTTTTAACAACCACACTTACACACGCGCTCACACATGTTGTAGAGGTGCTAAAAACTAAACCACACAGAAGCATTAAATACAGGGTCTGCGTTTAAGTGCAGGTGCCTGAAAAGTTTCCTTGGTGTTTGTCCTTAACAACATCACGTCCAGTAAATCAAGTCAAACAAGCAAACATTTCTTTCTGTCAGTGGTTACACATCTTCTCCTCCTCTCTACATTTTAACAATTCAACAGAAAGTCCTCTTTCTCACAGCACCAAGCTTGTCAGTCTAACAACTTGTCAGGTCGTGTAAAAATACAATTAACGGTATGGGTGTCGCCCAAAATACCTGCTGCTCCGACAGAGCTGCAGACACCTTTACGACGAGGTGTTTTGCTCAATTGTGAGGCCGTTACAGGAGTGATTCAGCTGAAGCTGGCCAGTGATATTGCACATACATACACACTCACACACACACACACACACACACACACACACACACACACACACACACACACACACACACACACACACACACACACACACACACACACACACACACACCACCTACTGAGGCCTGTTGAGTGTTTGGATCAAACGCGTGTGAGGTTTCAAAGGTGGTTCCTGTTACCTTTGCCTGTCCAGGTGCAGCTGTGAGGACTCGTTGTTTGTGCCTAAATGAGTGTGGTTTTTAAGTTCTGGTTGTGTGTGTGTGTGTTTGTGTGTCTGTGTGTGGGGTGCATGTGTGTGTACTTCAGCATTAAGGCAACATGGACTGTCAAAGAATGTACCCTGAGGGAGTCTGTGTGTGTTTTAGACCTGATTAAAGTCCACAGTCTGGAGACATGTCAGCCTTTAATTATTAACAAATGGGCAAGAAGACAGGGCGTCATACCCCAGCAAACACACACACATACACATACACATACACGCACACACACACACAAACACACACCACACACAGCGCAGATGGTCCAATAGCAGAGCAGGATGTTCGCTTGCTGGGTCAGGAAGGGTGTGAACATGACGACTGATGCCTCGCCCTTTGCCCGGCTCCAAAGAAACAAAGAAACAGAGAAACTGCAGTCAGATGGTGGCTTGGTGTGTGTGCGTGTGCGTGTGGTTGTGTGTGTGGTTGATAATGTGTAAATATGTCTTTAAGGGTGTGTTTCCTAATCCGGGTTTTGGATTGTATTGAAGTTCAACTAGAGGTTAAGCAGTTGTTCTATTGAGGTTGTGAATAGCACACAGAGGTGACAATAAGAGCAGGTATGAAACACAAACAGACGGATCACGAAACAGAAAAAGGACAAAGGAAGCAGCTTTTCAGTTATTCAGCTTACAGTATAAACAATAGAGGTGTTTTCCCCGACGGACACAAGAAACTCAAAATGAACAAAAAAGTGATCCCAACATGGAAGTCCCCACAACTGATGTCTGACCTTATCATGGAAATCTTTTTAAATTTCTAACTAACACCAGCTAGAACTGATAATGAAAGAGTAGAACTTCTGCAAGTGCCTTTTCTACTCCTAACAATATGGATGACAGACAGCACAAGAAAACGGGGCCAGACATTATAATACAGAGGAAAAGCAAAAAAAAGTAACAATGTCCAACTTGGATTGTCCTGCAGTCAAAAAACCCAACGACATCAGTCAACACAGTTCTTTTTTTTTTTACCCTGTATTTATAATTACAACTCCTCCTGAGGGCAGCAATGGCTCAAGTTTAAAAAGATAATGAAACAAAATTTGTTCTAATGACAAATGTGTTACATTTGTTGCTGTTGTAATAACTTGAATTGTTTTCATGGCTGACTACATTACCATGTACATTCTAAGACACAAAATGTCCTTGTAGCTGCTGTATGCAGCTCATAAATGCTAATGTGGGGAACAAAATTCTCAAACAGCTAAGTTGGATTTCAAAACTGGAACTCAGAAAATCCCCACATTAGAGAAGCCAAGAGCACCAAAATAACAGTACGTAATGAAACGTCTGATCTTTCCTGAAAAGAAATCAGAATTTCAGCCCTTTTCATATTGCAAGTCTGCAACAGTGCTGTAACAAAGCTCTGCCGTCATCACAATGTTATACTTGAAACCAATCCCTTATTGGCGTAATATTGGTGGTGTGTGATTTTTATATTGCCCTATGGTGATGCAGAAGCAAAAGAGGTACACCATATAAACACAGCAGGGGCTTCAAAAACACACACAGCACTGCACCCTACTCCACTCGTCTCTGTCACACCTTTATTACTACCACAGATGCAGGCGTAGTGGTGGGATGACTTGATCTCAGCAAGACACCTACTTATAAATATCACCTCAAACTGGCCATAAAGGATGTTCTTTGGTTTACATTAGAACTTCTTGGAGATCAGTTTTCTGTGGTCAAATAACTGCTACTTGTTCCTCAAATAACCAAATCAAACAGTTTAAACTCTTTCACTATCTTGTGTGCATTGAGTGTTTCTGGTTCTTTTCAGAAGTTGCTGTTTCTTTTTGTAGTGTAGCAGTTGTTCCTTTCTTTGCCTGTAGGAGGCGACACTAACAATTCTTATACCTCTGCTGCTGAAACTGTTCTTCCCTGCGGATTAGCAAAAGGAGAACGTGATAAGCAACCAAAATTCTTGCCCTGATGTCAATCCGAAGCCTGATGAACAGTAACGTGTGACTTTGTTTTTGAGTTTGTGAGCAATTATCAAGCTAGTCCAGTGAGTTCCAAGAATCCATAAAACATAGAAAGACGTATGTGGGCCTCCTTTGAAATATAAATACGTCAAATGCAAATGAGCTTGTTACTACAGGGCTCAGCTTGAGGCAGTCTTACAGTAACAAGTGCCCATCTCTGTTTCATGTGCACATGCTACAGAAAAATGTCATAATTAGCTCAGTTATCAGGAGTTCATCTCCCACTAAAACTGTAACAAACCCTGCAGCACTCGGAGTACACTGCCTTTAAAAAGCACAGTCTCTGAACATACCATTCCCCTTAAAGTTCACCCGTCACACACTAATGTGTGGGTGGAGCTGATTCAAGTACATCTGAGTCATGAAAACATTTTACATGTACCCAGATCAGTGGGTTAAATCTGTGTGTCATATATTTGAATAAACACAGGGCAGTTCGTGGCACAGATCTGGGACACATTGTGACAGCAGCAGGTAAATCATGTTGTGTGTGTGTGTGTGTTTGAATCCGTGTGGAGGTTCATACCAGGTGGTTGGGGTTTACCACAAGTGGGAATGAATAGAAAGGAGTAAGCAGGCAAAATGTAACTGCAGGATAGTGATTGTTTGGTGATCAGCCTTGTGGAAAAGAAAGGCTTACTTTCACCTCAGGCGTGCAGTAAAAAAGTAGAAATACAATGAGACACAGAAATATCAGACAATTACAGGAAAGTCATGACATATATCTGCAGAGCATCTTCCTCAGGAGAGAAGAGACAGCTGGAGCCTGCTGATTTCAGGGTCCAGAAACTTGACTGTATAATTCATTATATTATGATGTGTATGATTTTGTCGTAGTTGCTTTGTTTCTCTCCTTTGTCCTTACGTAAAGGTTTGACCATGAACTACCATCAACACTTTAAACTGAGCAGCTAAACTGCATACATGTAAAAAAGATCTTCAGAAAATAAAATGAAAAAGAGAAAGTGGTCATTTCTAGTTAGTTAAAACAAAACATTCAAAGCTGTTAAGTGGCTACAAGGGGTGTAATGGTGATTTTTCACTATTCTAACACTGTCAAGACATCTGATAACTGGATCAAGGGAACACTCAATGCACCCATACCTAAAAATAATCATAAGTTGCAGCAGTACTGCATTGCCCCTCAAACAGACTTGGTTTTAAAACTGATCAGACGGAGGAAACTATGACTTTCTGTGAGATAGAAATGAGACAGCTGAACATTGTCAAATAGATATGTAAAAATCAGAGCACATATACTCTGAAGTCAAAAGAAGCATGTACAGCACCTTTTTGATAAATAATTAGCTTTTTTTGTTGTTGAGAAGTATTTTCTACTTGTGCACTCTACATTTGGGCGTGTGTTTGTGCATGTCAAGTGTGGTCTGCAAATATTGTCCTTCTAGGTCAGTAGAGCTACTGTGTACTCAACCCCAGCCCACTCAGCAAACATGTACTACACCTCTCTCTCCCTACCTCTCCCTCTCAAACCTTGGACTTCAGATCTTCTTCTTCCTCATCGTTTGCTCATTACTTTACCACTGTTTTCATCTGAACCACACACCGCCCCACACTCTTTTTCTCTCCCTCTCTATGAATGATATAAAACACCATGACTGAAGGGGAAAATATTGTGGCTTGTGGAGTCGCTGGCTACTGACTCAACCACACACTCACACACTCGCAGACACACACATACATGTACTTCAACGCACACTTACAGCCGCACACCAAGTTTCTGCTAGCTCGACAGAATACACACACTAAATCACTAAAAAATTATTACAGACACGCACATATGCTCAAGCATACACAGACACACGCAGAGCTGAACACACACACACACACCCACACACACACACCCACACACACACACACACACACACACACACACACACACACACACACACACACACACACACACACACACACACACACACACAGACACACACAAACCCTGTAATGGTAACAGGCTGGAGATGATGAGATCACCAGAGAGAGCAGAAACCTCCAGACAACAGCTTTGTCCAAGAACACGCTGCAGCAGACACACAAACACACACACTTACAGCCCACATTTTGCTGTTTCCGACTCTTGTGCCATTTTCTACCCTCTTTTCTACCTTGTCAGTTTTACAGCCGAACTGCACTTCTAGATGACAAATTGTTCAAACAGCACTCTATCAACAGATGGATTGCTCGGGTTTTAGTACTACAAGTGGAGTTACATCATATTGTGTTATCTTTTTACACCCCTAAGGAAATGAAGGGATTATTCTTAATTTACGCTCCCATTCAAGTGACTCATAAAGGTGACAGGCTAATAACTCAGAATTCAACATTTCCTCTTTCTGAGGAACGCATGTTGCCCTCAATAGCTCACTTCACTGTACTCTTGATTCAATACAATACAATATAATGCGGCACGAAACAATACCCAATACATGGCCCACAATGGTTAGTAGGATACAGGGATTCCTTGATAATTTAGAAATGGAAGGACAATCATATAATGATACATCTCTTTCATAGAAGAATACATAATACTCCTGAAAGGTACTCAACAAGAAGCCACGAGTAGTGGCTCACTGGTCAAATTGGAAGGAAAATCTTCTTAGAGCTCTGTTTTATTTTAACATGAAAACATCCATGATTTGCTCCAACAATACCATACTTGTATATACATATTTCTGTACCAACATTTTGTCCCACCTTCTGACACCAATTTTATCCTTCCAGATTCTGATAACCTAGAGTCGAATTACCTTTTGACACCAGCACAAGTTAAAAAAGTTATAACATTTACACTTCCTGCTCACATTTTGTAATCTTTTCGATTATTCTCTCAAATAGCACTGCACTGTGACTTATAGTTAAAAGATAAATTAACTGAAACTTGTGAATATTTTGGGAGAATTCTTAAACTATTTTAAATTATGGATCAGTATTGACATATGTATCCCGTACCCCCTTTTAAGCAGCCTCAGTGCCATTATTAATGCTGGTATAAGTATCAGGACATCTCTATTTTCAAGCTTTTTTCCTTACTGTACATCTCTGCATGTCTCTGCATCCTAAATTTAAACCCTGAACCTCATTTCCTTCTCTTGAGCTGCCTAATGAGGCCTCATGTGCTCTGACTTTGAGTCCTTCACTTTAAGGCCCCTTCTGAAGCCCCCTATCCTTTTATTTTGGCTTCATACTCCATCTGAGCTTCCTCCCCAGCTCCTCCTCTCCTGTTACTCCCCCAAAACACACTCGCAAACTCACACTCACACTCACATTCTCACATACACACACACACACACACACGCACACGCACGCACACAGAATCACATTGCCCCTCTCAGCTCCTCTCCAGCAGACTGTGGGGCTGCAGGCCCGCAGACCTCGGGGGGAAGCCAGAGGGGGCCGTCAGTGGGGGAGAGGAAACAGGATCCATCATCACACACATATGCAAACACACAATTTAAAGACACACTGAAGTTGACATAAGGCTCAAACACTGACATAAACGCACACACACATGTACACGTCTAACTGTACTTGTCAAAGAGCACAAAGTTTTGAGTCTTTCCAGACGACCGAGGACAGCGGGAAGGAGAGAACGAATGAGGCTGCCAGAGAGAGAGAGAGAAGCGGAAGCCCTCAGAGTTTAGTCTGACTGTTATTATTTCCACACTGCGTGATGGGTCGGGGGGTGTAAAAAAGAGGAGGAGGAGGAGGAGGAGGAGAAGAGTGAAGCCAAATGGGGGGTGCTGCTGCAGGGGGCCTGCGGTTTCCTGTCTACTCACTCCCCCTCATCACACACACACACTTCACCTCCTTGCCCAAAGAATGAGAGGAGAGAGGGGGGAAAAGACGGAGAGAAAGGGCAAAGAAAACAGCCACTCTGACCAAACTATGTCAAAATGGAAGTGGAAAGAACAAGCAGGAGACAGAAAACGGGGAAGAAAACGAAGTGGGTTTCAACCAAAGTATGACAAAACTTCAATGAACCTCAAACATGGGGAGGGGGCCAGCGGTGAGAAAGAGTCACAGTGGCTCAATCCAGTGGTTTCAAAGACGCACTGCACAAGAGTGTGTGTATGTTTTACATGAGTGTGTATGTGCGTGCATGTGCTGGCATGCATGTGGCGTTGTGTAACGAGTTACAGCTTTTGACGTTTATGGCTGTCTGTCGAGCAGAGTGTCCTAATTCTCCTAACTTCTGACGGAGAATCAACAACTGTTCAGCATCCAGGAGTTTAATGTTTAGCCTTAATGTTCCCTAGGATGTGCCCTTTGAGCTGTGTGTGTGTTTGTGTGTGTTAGTGTGTGTGTCTGCGTGTTCACACTCCAGCGCATTTTGTTCCACCAGATAACATCAGCATGTTGATTCAGGAAAAAAAGGCGTAGGGGTGGGTGGGGTATTTGGGGCGTGTGTGCCTAAGTGTGTCAGCCCAATTGAGGATCAAATAAATATAACAAAATTAAAAAATATCAGGTCATCTTTTTTTAAAGTGAGCCAGTAGTGTACTGTAAGACAAAGAGGCAGAGGGAGAGAGAGGTCACCCTCATTCCACCCATTCACCCCCCACATCCACATCCCTCTCTCTCTCTCTCTCTCTCTCTCTCTCTCTCTCTCTCTCTCTCTCTCTCTCTCTCTCTCTCTCTCTCTCTTTCTCTCTCTCTCTCTCTCTCTCTGCTCTAAACAGGATAAGGGCTTCATATGCCAAGTGGAATGTGTGACGCAAGCCTCAGCCTTGAAACAAAGCACAGGAAACAGGGAGAGACAGAGACGCAGAAACACACACAGAGAGACAGAGAGAAAAGTGTATTGTTAAGGATGTAGTGAAAAGAAGAAGCTCAGGTGTGACTGAAGGTTTGAATCTGTCGCACACACACACACACACACACCTGTCACATAACTTTATCAGCTCTGACACTGTGCAGTAACACTGATGGTCATCTGTCATACACACACATAAAGCACAGACTCCCACTCACCACATTGCTTCAGGTTAGAATAGATTCAGCCTGCAAGCATGACGTCAAATCATTATCAACAAGTGAAGGGACAAAAACTCACACACACTTTTTACATCAACAAAATCAATATTCACTATTGCTGCCTCTCAAAACTGACATTTGCTGCGTTGTGTTTTGATTTTAAGTGTATGTTGGTTATGTCTCTAAATAAAACACTCAAATTTACTTTGTAATGACATCATACAAACTTAGCAGGGAAGCTACTAACTTCACCATTACTGATCAAAAGAAAGTTCACAATTTTTTTAAGTCTTTTAGTTTGGACCTTCTGAAAAAAAAATCCCACATGTGGTCACAGGTTAAGTGTCAGAGGTACAAACTACACCCCCTCACTATGAAACAGTCTCCTCTTCCCTGACATCAGCCTGTCTTTGACCCCGTATTTGATTTGAATACATTTAACAATGCCATGCTCTAAAAAGGTTCTAAAAGCTATAAATAGTACTGACTCCGTGCTGCCCTTACATCAGGGTTACATCAGTTATCTCTCTGTGTTTCGATCATTAATCACCAAGATAAAATACGACGCTCCTTTTCTTCACTTTTACAAAATAAAAGTCTCACATGAAAACCTTGATTTCCCCACCAACTCAAAATAAGCCGCAGTAAACTAAATTATCTAACCGGGCTAATTAATCAAACTCAAGCAGCTTGATCTCATTAAAAAAAGTCCCACAAGTCTGAATTTATGGACTTCCTCTATTCCTCACAATAACTTTAACACAACAAATCCACGACCACATCTAACTTTAAAACACCACACAGCTTCCACAGGCTTCACCGCAGCTCATCTCAGGATATAAAAGCAGAGTACCAGGGGGTCCACACTGTAAAAAAAAAGTCCACACAGGAAAAATTGAGAGATTTCGATATCAAACTTACTTGACAGATGAAGTACACAGTCTATTCCTTGGAGAGAGGTGGTAGTTTAACAGATGCCTTGCTGAACGGCACAGAAAGAAACTCAATGAAGCGACCGGGCTGAAAAAGTGACGCAGGCGACACTCCGCTGTGTCACTGACATCAGAACAACAACGAGACAACGTCCAGCGATCGATGGATACAGAAAACTTCCCCAAGTTACGAAACTCTCTGTCTCTCTCTCTTTATCTCTCTCTCCCACTGTGTGTGTGTATGTGTGAGTATCTTTGAGTGTGTGAGCGCCTCTCTCTCTCCGGTTTTGTCGTTGAGAAACTGTTTCTGTCACATGATCCTCAGTCTGTCTGTTCTCCGCGGGGTCGGGCCGTGGGGCGGGACCGGGGCGGGGTGGTCCAGCAGATTGTGTGTTTATTCGTGTTTGTGTGTTATTTAACGTGGTGTGTGATGAAATCTTCGTTTTGAGTCTACAGAGGACAGAAACTCTTTTTTTTCATGGCACGACAGTCGCTATCTTGAACATCAGCAGCTTCGTTTTGTTGATGAAAATGTGTGATTTACACTGTGTTTTAACAGCAGGTCATTTACATCAAAATGTGTAATTAACAAGAAACTGGGGAAAAAAGGAATCTCCAAGTGCATTCAAGTGGTTAGGAACAGTAGAGAACTTTTACTCAATGGAAAAAGTACCTAGAGATACATAAAAAGGATATCAATGAATATAAAGTTATGTGCCTGTAAAAAAGAAAATGTTGAAGCTAATGCCCCTTATATATATATGTATGTATGTGTGTATGTATGTATGTTCGTGCGTATGTGTATGTACATATATTATTATGTGTGTTTTATGTATCTATGTTTGTATATATATGTATATACGAGAGATACAAATGGGGGAGTCATGAGATGTCTTCCAGAAGTTTTTTTTTTTTTAATTATAAAAAAAAAATCATTATTATTATCATTTATTTTTTTTATTTACCTTGTTTTCTTATGTTTGCCTTCATTTTTGTTTTTACTGTTAGTTATTATTATTATATTATTATTATTATTATTATTATTATTATTATTGTATTTTTTTGTATTTATTACCCAATTTTTTTCTCTTTGTTGGTTTTTGTATTACTCATAATAGTTTGTTAACTTGTAGTGAAACAAAGAAATACTGAAAAAATGCAATAAACATTTTGAATAAAAAAAGTGATCTAAAAATAGTAGCCTACATTTCACCCATTATAGTAAAAAATATCAACAAAAATAGTAGCTAAACTTAAATTAAAACCTTGAAAATAGAAAATGTAATGAGTTTTCAGCCTTTATTTTTGCCAGAGGACTCCTAAGTTTAGGGTTAGTGAACAGTTAATTATCAAAGCATCAGTAGCAGTAGGTTAATTCATAACAGCACAGGAAACAGCCCATGCTCATATAGTTAGGCAAATTTTCTGCAGACCAGCTAAATGAAGCCCACGTTAAATCACTTTGAGGGACAGTGGGGTCGCGAGTCTTCTATATTTTGGGGGTCGTGGTCTGAAAAGTTTGGGAACCCCTGGTGTAAAAAGTCTAACTTGACCTTTTTTTTGAGTAAACAAGTAATTCCATGTTCTGTTGCTCAATCTTTTTAAGGAAAACAAAACTGTTTTTTTTTTTTCCTCTGTACACTATTATGAGTGATCAAGGTGCTAAACTATGATAAGTGATCTCTGGGGGTTAATTTAAATGCAATTTTGGCCTTGTGTCATAAATGTCACATTATTATGTAAGTGACGGAAAATAGTTATTCCTCTGTTCTACACCTTACAGACCTTACAGTAACTGGTGTAATACAAGTTATCCTGTTTTCATAATTTACTTTGCAGGTTTTGGTTGTCATAATTTTCAGCAATACTTGGTGAACATATTCGTGGTTGACCCATTGATACAAGCAAATTTCATTTTGGCTTTAGGGTGAATATATTTTAAATACCACACTGTTTGATGACTTCATGTAATAGTAAGCAACACAAATAATTTAATGACATCATGGTAATCTTAATGCAGAAATGATTTATTTTTGCACAGACCAGAGTGTACCCATGGTCTACTCTGTATATTATGAACTAATTCAAACTAACTCTGGTATTTTTATGCATTGTTTGGTTTTAACTATACCAGCCAGGTCACTTTTGCCCATGCCTGGCCCACACCAAAACAATGTGTCAGTGCCCAGAGGGTGTTCTTATTGCTTTACATTTCACAATGGGTGGAAATGAAGACACATTTCCATTCTATATATAATTAATAAGGGAACCAAATGAAATTGATAAAATGCATGCTTTGTATGTGAACTACTGTCACAAGGCTGAAACAAATACTTTAGTTGTCATGTGAACATTTTGGACCCACAAAGTTAATGGAAAAATGGAAAAGTGAGTAACTAATATGTTGTGATGTAAAAATTATACAATATTGAACTTTTGAAATTCAATAGTGTAGAACACAACACTGAAAAGTAAAGTATTAATACTGATGCAAGTGGACAAAGTTACTTGACTGCATAGTGATTTACACAGATAGTGGTGATCACATGTAAAAGCATCAACACAGATAATTAAAAGTAAATATTTTGGCTAAATGAGTGAGCTGACATGAAGAGATTTAACACAGAAGTGCATAGCTGTATTTGAAAAAGACTGAAAATCTGCTATCATGTGCATTAACATTATGCATGTTTGAAACCTCAGCCCTGAGGTAACTTAATGACTGCTGACAGGATTAATGCAGGGCCTTGATAGTAAGTTAGACTCATCCCCTCTCTCTCTCTCTTCTGAGTTGTGTGTGTGTGTGTGTGGGTGTGTGTGTGTGTGTGTGTGTGTGTGTGTGTGTGTGTGTGTGTGTGTGTGTGTGTGTGTGTGTGTGTGTTTGTGTGTGTAAAGAAGGAAGAGGGTGTGACAAGGAAGGAGTTTTTGCCACAAGGCACTGTGTATCTCTGATTAGGGAGTGATTGACAATTTATTTTAGCAAAGGGTAAAACAGAAATTGTATAATTTCTTCAGAAAAATTTGTCCCTACAACTTAGTGGAATACTTTTTTTTACTGTTCAGCCGAGAGAAAAAAAAAATATGTTTCAGGACACCTCAAGACACAGGTTAGTCATTGATCTTTATTGGTAACAAAGGTCAATTTGTTTACCTGTAACTGTAAAAATGATATTTACGAACACAGTGTAGTTCCAGTTAAAGATCCATCCCACAATATTTGGCATCAACAATAAATATTAGCTCTAAGTAAAGAGAATAGTTTTCAGCACTGGTGAACCCAACTCTCATGCTGAGGGCATTTGGTTTCCTGAAATCCTGACCATATTGATTTTTTGGTCACTGTGGCCATGAAAAACATTAGGAAACCATCTTAAAATTGTATAGTGGCAGTTGCTTGATAATCATAATGCAGCTTTGAAGCAACACTCTGTCAGTTGAAATAGTTTTTTTTTACCACCTTTGAATATAAGGCCAATGGAAACTGTCTTTTAGTTCTGTTTTTAGTCCCCACCAGCTCCTGAGGGAAATATCTGGTGTCCTATCTACTAAATGCTAGTTGCTACCTTGCTCTCTGGTGCTGAGCAGGTAGCTACGCTTGGTTTTTGGAGCTTTGTTCTGGAAACACAGACCAAAAAAAATACCATAGAAACCAAATCAGAACAGTTGCCGGTTTTACAGCATAACCATAGTCGGAAACTCTCCCCTTAGTTAATATCGTCCAGTTCTGAATGTCACTGGTGAAACTTGCTGTACCGTTTATTAAATTGATTACATAAAAAGATCGAGCATCACAGAGCCATTATATTTGATTAGGCAGATGGCCGCCATTTAAAGAATGGAATCTGATCATTTTATTTATCCATTTCCTTTTCCTTCTTCGTTTCGGTCTTGTTGTCCGTGATTTCTGAAATTGGATCACTTAATTATGTTTTATATTATTTCATGAAACATTACGTAACTAAAATTCTGTTTTATTCTGTCGGTTCAGTTAATACTTGTTGGATAAGCAACTGGCAAGTGTCCATTAAAAATCTGTCATCACTATGCTTTTTCTCAGGCAATTACAGTCAACACTTTCTCCTTCTTTATCTTTGGTAACAGGCCATAGTAAATATAGATGCAACAAAGCACTCCTACTGTAGGTGAGCTGATTTATAAAACAGCACCACGTGGCACTTTGTTTCTTAGCTGATCTCTATCACTTATAAGATGGTACATTTTATTCATTCTCCTACTCAATAATTGTTTAATATTTATGATAAATGTTTAAATTATCATAACATGTTCAACGATATCCAGATGTTATTCATCAAGAATATCTTTAATGCTATGTGGATACAGGTTTCCTCACTGTGATTGACAGATGGTAAGGAGCACAGGATCATAAACTTCTGCTTCTTTTTAAAAGTTGGGCGTGGCAGAAATAACACACACGCACTCACTCTCATAGTACTCACACAGACAAATACAGACACACACATATACACTCACACACAGTAGGTAACATCTGTCATTAAGACCCTGTCCTCCTGTGCAGCAAGATGAGGCACGGGTGCGTGCTGCTGCTGAACTTACTGTCTAAACAAGACAGTGATGATATGACAGCTGTAATTTCATGGATGTTTCTGCATTAGTTTCAAGTCTCAACAAACATCCACATTGGCTTAGCTGAGTCCGTCTGCAAGAGAAGTGGAGTGTGAAAGGTGGTGATGTCTCACAGTTCATGATGGGATCATCCTGGTGGGATAATATATTGTAAGTGTGTCTGTGTCAGAAATGACTGATGGAGAATGATATGCCCGACTTCTGGAAACACTTTGATCTGATGACAGAAATCAGAAGTCAGGTTTGACATTATGTAAGCTACTAACTAGGTGTGTCTTAATGCTAAATGCCTAATGTATGTAGTTGACTATTGGTCCCCATTTCTGAGATTTTAATATTACAGCTTCAAGATTGGGTAAAGCAGCATTTTCTATTGGACTAGAGGTGTGGACTGATTCTAATATCTTACATCACTGTCATTTTATAAGACCTAAAATGAAACACATGCTTTTTCCTGATTGTGCTTTTTAATCTTTCTGTCCTGACCTTTGCTTTCTATGAACAGGATCAAACCAAAAATCTAAGACCTATCTTTATAGATAAATATCAGGTAGACTAATCATCATACACTCTTGAACTCAAAGTAAGAAGTAAGTAAGCCATAGGCAAGCAAAGAGAATGACTACAGTTTTGCATTCCCCCCTCTATTCAGAGCCAGACAATTACAACTTTTATTAGAATTAGTTTTGCTATAAGTCACACCTACATGACACTGCCAAAGTCCTTTATGACAGGGATGACTGATGGTGCTGTATATGGCAGGTGGATTTGTTTCACATACATTATGTCTGGGTAATATGTTCCTCACATTTATATATCATACTTTAGATTTGCAAGTAGTCCTTCAAATGAAAACACCTAAGGTATCCTGCAGACATTGTTCAAGCAGAGATGAATGTAAAGTAACTTATCTCTGCAAAACCAGAAAAAGAAGTGCACATTTCTATAACGTCATAATGTGAAAAGTTTTCGGTTTTAACATCAAGTTTCTCATGTTGAAACAAAGTTTTGACTAATCTTAATAACACATTGGAACATGACACTAGTCTTGCTGTAACAAGCAATTTTCTTGTTATGAAATTTGAAGTCTGAGGTTATATGATGGTATAGCTTCTATAATTGGGTGTAAAATTAGAGAAGAAATGTGTAAAAGTGTGCACTGAGGGATATGGCTTAGTTGTACTTAATGGTTGAGTTGAGCAATGACAAGAATCTGCTGTTACTGAGCATGGTGCATGATATTGTGATAAGAACAGATCTGTTTTTTCTGTAGCAATGTACTACGATTGACTCGCACTGTCCTGCTCTACTCTGGGAATCGGTGTTCAGCTCTTGAGGGACCCAGCACTTGGTACTTTGGTCATTATTGTGGTGATGTTAATTGTTGATGATGTTAGTGGAAGGTCTTAAATTGGTTGGTTGCTTCATTGTAGATGTTCCTTATTTCGAAAAAAAAAACAAAAAACAATTCCTTACTTATTTTTGTGCATTGCCTTTACACTTGGCAGTACCTGCACCCAAATTGACTTGAAGCACTTTGTTACTCTTACTGATCTTGTTTCCTCTTGTCTAGATCTTTGCTTGTGTTGTTCTTGTTCTCGTATGTACGTCGCTTTGGATAAAAGTCTGCTAAATGACATTGTAACATTGTAACATTGTAACAATGTGACACTTCCATAGAAATGAGATATGCAAGTTTTTGGATTCAATCCAGACATGTTCTTGTCAACATCCCTTCCACTAAAAATGTTTTGTCTCACTTTCCTTTTCTCTGCCTGCACAGCATGAGCCAGCATGTACTCGCAATGCAGAGTAGGTGCTCCCAAGTTGTTGCAATTTCTTCAGTATTTTTCGGCTCTCTGGGTTCAGCAAGCATTTATGTTAGAGTTTATTTTCTGTAAAATGATAGCATACATTTAAGGACTGTCAGTGTTAACATGTTGATCATGATGCAATTAAGTTCTGCATTATTTATCTAATCGCTTTTTGATCCTGTGCAACGTTGTCTCCTTTGACACACTGTAGTTAAGCTTCCGCAGCTTCTTCCTACATCCTGCTGTCGCCTTGGCAAGGCAACTTTATTTGTATAGCGCATTTCATATACGAGGGCAACTCAATGTGCTTTACATTAAAATATTAAAAGCATTGGAAACATTCAGACAAGCATAAAAGAGCACAATTAAAATGATGCATATAATGAAACATTGAAAAGAAAAGGAAAAATTAGAAATATTTTAAAAGTAAATTTAAAAATTGCATTTAAAATGAGTTTTAAAAAAAAGGATAGGAAGGCAGTGGCAAATAAAAAGGTATTAGTCTTTGATTTAAGAGGTGAGTTGGAGCAGACCTACAGCTTACAGGGAGTGGTTCCAGATATGTGGTGCATAATGACTAAACGCTGCTTCACCATGTTTGGTTCTGACTCTAGGGACTGAAAGCAGACCGGTACCTGATGATCTCAGAGGTCAAGATGGTTCATAAAGTAGCAGCAAGTTTTCAACACAAAAAACTTGTCACTGTTCCAGGATTCTTGATGCTTCTCAGTTCAACAATGAGGAGGAGTTATGAAACACACTCAGGCTGCTATTAGGTTGGCTACAACTGAGTCACATTTTTGATACCATGCTACAATTGTATTATAATTTGCACAAGTCTAGACAAGTCTGATAATAACTTCAATTTAGAGCAATATATTGGGTTTTATGTCAGCAATATGTTTGATATGTTAAATGTGGAAAGGGACTTGCACGTCAAGGCAAGGCAAGATTATTTAAGCACCATTCATACACAAAGTGCTTTGCAGAGTTCAAAACAAACTAAAAACCAGAACTGTAACAATCAACAAAAGCATATAGAAAACACTTAAAACATTTTAAAAGCATTAAAAAAATGTAAGTGGCCAGTTATGTTTGATCCACTATCTGGCATAAGCAATGGCTAACTAAACATTATCATGCTTACTACCCAGCTACTAACTAAATGCACAAACAAGTTGACACTAAGTATAGATCTTAAGATGATTTTATGGTTTTTAGTGGCAGTGATTGGGAAGCTGGGTTATAAAGTCACTTAATCTAACACAGCGATCATCTTAACATGTTAAACATAAAATTAAGCAAATATTTGGAATGAGGCCACTCCTTGGGCACACGATGAAAGGTTATGAGGAGGGATAAGGTGAAAAATCCAAGGTTGTTTGGCAAATATGTTTGACCTAGTTTAACATTTGCTGCATCACATTGTGACGCATCTAACAACTTGCAGTGTTAACCAATCAAACATACGAAAGAGCACATTCCTGCTAGATACACATGAAGAGCTTATTATACAATAACTGTCCTAATGACAACTCTCTTGAGTTGTGAAGCCATAGCTCTCAGTGTCATAAGAGCCACATAGATCTGCCAATGGAACAGGACTACCTGGATTGTATTTGGTGGTTTAAATGATACCTGAAACGACAAGATCTTGGTCATGCAGAGCTTTGTGTTTTGTTATGTTTGTGAATGTCCAAAGAAGTTCGGAATTTGATGGAATAAATTGTTGCGAGGCCTCCCCCCTCCAAACATTTCCAAACAGCAAGCTTGTGAAATAGTTCAATCTATCAACCAATTTTTATATTCATAGCATCAAATCATGACAACATACAGAGCAGATCTAGACAATACTGTTGAATATTTGTTATCCAAACATAACCAAAACTTAAGAAAAGACTCTTGGCAGCAGTTTTTCATAAATAAAAAAAACTTGAGCAGGATCAGACTCATTAATGAATAACCATCTGTATGACTGGACAGGTGCCAACCTTCTTGAAAAAGCAATCCCACCAGTCAGACACAAAGAGCAAAGATGTGAAAAAATACAACATTTTTTTCCAAACAGAAACGTTTTTGTCATGATTATGAAAAAGCAAAATAGAGTTGAATGCACTTCTTGCTTGTGTAGCTGTCAGTCTCATTACAGTCACTTGTGACAAATGTGCAATTAGGCTGATATTACAGTGCTGATTAAGGATTGTACAAACGGCCCTTTTGAATTATAATCAAGCAAATGGACAATCGAATATTACACTGAGGCATAATTCAAAGTACAAGTTGTAACATGCATATTTATAACACTTTATTAAATGTGGAAAAAATGAATCTCTGTACTATGAAAAATGTTCAAACCACTGGACCCCTCTAGAAGAGCATAATAACTTTTAATCATCATTTCATGAGTTAAAGATACTTGTCTTGCAAACACAAAGGAAATATCAAGAATACCCAGATTTTTTCTCACAAAATTGAGAATGGTATCCACTGGTTTGTTTGATTCCAACCTATTATTTGGTGACAGATTATTCTGGACAATTATAATCAGGTTTTACTTCAACCCAAATCACTGTTTTGCACAGTCAGACTTCCAGTGACAGGCATCGACTGAAAACAAAAGAAAATCTACTCAGATGTTTTTGTCTAAAGTTAGTTTGGACTAAATCAAATGACTGGAAGGATTTCAGGCTTACCTACCTGCACACACTCTTCTCTGTACGTGAGCAGTCTCTCACAGTGTTAAGCTAGCAAGGCTTGTGGCACAAGAATAGCAAAGGAATACAGTTGGATACAGTTTATGATTCCAAGGGGTTCATCATTTAGTACTTTCAAAAGCTTTCACAAGCCAATGCCCTTTTCTCCTAAGTTTCCTGTTCCATTTTTAAATAAGTGCATCATCTGCATAATGAGGAACGGCTGTATGATAAATCAGAAGTGGCGTGAGGGTGGAGGTTGAAGAATGCCAACCAAAATAAAATAGAATAAGATATTGATCATAGTTCTGTGGAAGGCTGAGACACTGACTGTGGGCAGATGCTAGGTAAGATATCACTGCAACCATAGGCCTCTGAGTTGCAACATATTTTGTTTACCCCTGATTTTTTGCTAATGCTTGGCCCTTCAAAAAATGTGTCTCTCTTACCTCTGTGAAAACTCTTCTCGTTTGCTTCTTATACTTCTTCCAATGGGTCTGTAAACAACTAATTTAATGAAAGCTGTTCTGTCAATACACTTTGAGTGGATGTAGATGGCTTAAACTGAGTCAGCCACAGGTGATCACCACTGACTGCATTTTGCTTTGAAGTGTCTGGTTTTCTCACAAAACACTGCAGCACCTCTCGGCAAATGTGCTAAAAGTCTTTGAAAAGGTGTGTTGTTGTTGCTTTCCACTGACTGCATATTATCTGAGCATGTTGAGAAACAACATGTTTCCACTGATCTAGAGTTACAAACTAGCACCAGAGAGACACATCCCTCAGTCTGTGAGTGGATGGATTAGCCGAGCTGCCAGGAGCAGGATCTGTAAATTTTTATATTCCAGAGGTTAAATAACAAGCAGCAGTGTTCTTTATACACTACAGATCCAATTTTGGTCGGTACCTCAGCAAAGGGAACACAGGTGAAGTGTGCCTATTTATTAGAAGTAACTCTACTGGCTGGGTTTTTATTAAGCTTTGTGAAAGTTTGAGGGACAGGCAAAGGAAGAACCTAAAAATGGACTGGATCAGACTCACTAACGCAGCAAAAGTGGCTCTGACTGAATTAAAAAAAATTGTGTGGTGACCTGGGGATAGATGTTTGATCTTGCATTTTTAACACCATCTTTATCTCTTGAAAAAATCCCTGATTGTGGAATTTCAAAATCTCTTACTTTAGTGACAAGCTGTAGCACCCACACATTACCTGGGCTGGCAGATACAAAGACCACAAGACCACAAAAAAACAATTACTACAGCCTAGACTTAAAAAGTGTCTGTACACAAACATTATGACAACTACCATAACATGTGGTTTACAAGGATTTTCACCACCTCAAAGTAGTCACATAAATGAATTTCAAATAGTCCCGAGAGATATTTAGAGCTTAGATTACAGGGCCTTTAAGGAATAAGTGACAAAAAAAATTAACAATATTAAAAAATGTTGCAGACAGTATATTTGTTTACACTGCACTCACCTTGCAAGTTTTACGAAAAGGCCTGATGAGTTAATTTCCATCTTTTCTCTGTTTTGTACTTTTGCAAAGTACAGATGAAGTTGGTGGCAAAGCAGTGACTGTAGACAAAGACGGATAAACGGTCTATGCCTCTTTCTGTTGTACAAAGGCAGTGGTGGACAGTAACAAAGTAAATTTACTTGAGTACTGTACTTAATACATTTTTTGAGTATCTGTACATTACTTGAGTATATTTTGGAGGGAACCTATTACTTTTACTCCACTACATTTGAAAGACAAATATCGTACTTTTGACTCCACTACATTTCTATCAATGCTCTAGTTACTCATTACTTCTGCTTTGAAGTCAGCTGATGATGATGATGATGATGAGCTGAAATCAGATCCCAAAGGCAGTAAACTGGTTGTGTACTTGTGTGTGGTTTGTCTCAGTGGTGTAGCCATACTTTGGTTGAGCGTAGAGCAAATGCAGATCAAACGTTATTCAGATCAGTCCGCTCATTTAGTTGTGGTAATGATGGTATGAAGAATGGTGATTCCCTACTTGAGCACCACGGCCATATTTTAAGCCATCGTTTGAGGTTTTTGAAAAAAAGAATGATTCGTATAGTTGTAAATCTCAGATCTGTTTACCACAAAAACTTCATCACAGCCCAAAAAAAAATCACCATCTAACCTGAGAAAGCATGTGGAGGTCTGTAGCTAACACTCTTGTTTTATTCCAGATGAACATTTTAAACTTGTCTGAGCTTTTAGTAACTTAGTTTATATTTCATGGTTTTTTTTAGATATGAAATGTTTTCTGGATAAACATATTGTAGCAGAATGTACACACAGGCATTCTTGACTGCACTCATGCTTTGTGAATATATGTTTTGAGATATTTTAAAAAGTACTTTGAATACTTCAGTATTTTTAAAAGCAAGTACTCGAGTACTTTAACTTAAGTAATAATTTGACGGAACAACATTCACTTGAATTGGAGTAATATTTGACCAGGAGGATCTATACTTTGACTTATGTAATGAAGACGGGTACTTTGTCCACCAGTGTACAAAGGTAATGCCAAAATAACCCCAGGCACTGACATATTGCTGTTTGGAGCCAAAGTATGTGAAGAAGGGATTAGCTCACAGAACTGTGGTACTCACCTGCCTTTTTTTCCAGCCAAACAAGTTTAAAGTGATGATAAAACAGCAAAGATCCCACAGGTCTGTACAGTCAGCAAAGAAACAGCTTCTTGTTTGAAGCAGTCACTCATGGGTTTGGTAAGTTTAGGACTTTTATGTTTGTGTTATGTTTTCTTTCACTGTTCTTCCTTTACTCTGCTAATCTGGTACACCCGTTTGAACATGAGCCACATTTTCAACATCACTCACAACGTTAAAATCCATATTTGACGCCAAATTAAAACTGCACTTCTCAGGACCATGAATGCCGTGACTTAAATCATCACCAGAAGATCAAATGATCAAGTCCTAAATAATCTTTGAGAAAAAATGTTCAACATGTCTTTTAATTTTCAGTTAGGAGGGCTCAAAATGTTTTGGCTTCACTTTTGGGTAGATGTCATGTTGTCCACGTTGTCAATCATTTGCTTTCAAACATTTGGTCAGATATATATTGGAAAAACTCAGCTTGTCTTCTTATCGTTGTTAGAAGAAATAACAGCAGTATTAATGTTGATGTCTTGGTGGGCGGTTTGTTGAGCCTACAGTTTATGTTCTATGTTTGTCTATGTCTGTGGAAATGCAGAAAGGTGCTGTGGAAAATAATTTTCCATAGGGGACAATAAAGTCTAAAAAAAAAAAAGTCTGTATTAGCAAAGGCTGCAGAGAAATTTCAGTCTGGGTAAAAATGGGTCATGACTGACGAAATGACTGACAGAAGGGTGGACATTAATAGCTAAAGCAGTAGCTTTTAAAAGAATCACTATTTTCATACAGTTATGAAAACAAGGACTCAGTAAAATGACTCACCACACATTGTCACTAACCATTCAGACACACACAAACAAACACACACACCACACGCAAGCCTCTCTGTCTTGGGTGTGACACGTGGGACATAGGCATGTGTTCAGACAGAGCTAAAAAAGGGAAACCATAATTAACACTCAGTTGGACCATTCTTGATGAGGCACACTGTTACAAAAACACACACGCACACACACATTTCAATTGATGATGACTGAAATCATCACATTGCGGATGTCCTGGCACACTGAGCAGGGATTAGACACAGTCAGCTGTGGTTTGGACAGGTAGCCACCTACCTGACACTTTGTCAAACTTCCTCTGTTTATTGCTACATGTGCGAACACACAACAAGGGCTGTATTTCTTCACTTATTTGTAGATAAATTGTAATTGTGAATCTAACTGAAAGACAAAAAGTGACAGAATAGCATTACCTTTGTTCAGAGTCTGATTGAAATGACGCATCACCCAGACATTTTAAAGCTCATTATGTTGAATATTCCACTGCACATTAACAAAACGATCACAAACTGATGACAGAAGACACGCCTTTTCTCTTTGTGCTCCTCCAGACTCCTCGTTATTAATTTCCATTTGATCCAGACTGATAAGCTCTTTTTTTTTTATGATGGATCGTAAACATGACACGCCTGTATCGAGGCCTCCTTTTCACACAGGTAGACATGCAAGACAGAGAGGCTGCCAAATAATCAGAAAGAGAAATGCAAAGACAAAAACAAAAAATTGTGCAAGGAATCTGCAAATGTGTGTGTCCTACTTGATTCTATGATCCACAGATTTAGTGAGCTGTCATAAATGAAAAGGTTATAATTTTAGGAATATAGTGGATGATCTCTGGATGATTTCCAGGCTTGTCTGACAGCTGAGAGATAGCTGTGTGGAGCTTTAACTAACATAAAAAATTGCTTCCATCAAATATATATATTTATCCAAGTTGGTAGGTGATCTTCTCTTAGTATTATATCTGTTTTCACTGTTGTCACATCACCTATGTGTGTTTGTGTAATAATTGAAGATGACTAGCTATGTTTTGGAATATCAATTTCTAGCTGGAGAACAATCACATCTCTGTCTGTATTCTGCACATGCAGACAGGCAGTATGGCGTAACCATAGACTCTGTAGGAACAAACAGTTTTATTGTTCAAATGTGTTTTTTTCACTTGCTGCACCTCGTTGAAAAACTCTACCAGGCTCAAACATTTCTGTGGCTCTAAGTTTACTCTGTACAGGTGCATTTGGATAATCAAAGGGGGCTATCTATGTTTACGAGTGTGTGTGTGTGTGATATTGTGGGTGTGTGTGTTATTGTGTGTGTGTGTTATTGTGTGTGTGTGTGTTATTGTGTGTGTGTGTGTTAATGTGCGTGTGTTTGTGTGTGTGTGTGTGTGTGTGTCTGTGTGTGTGTGTGTGTGTGTGTGTGTGTGTGGTGTGTGTGTGTGTGTGTGCCTTGTGGCGGGAGTTAAGATATTGCTAATTGAGGCATGACATCATCATGAAGGGAACTCAATCCACCCTAATAAAGAATGTAAAAGGGCACAGACTTAAAAAGCAAGCACTGTACTTTAATTGCTGTAAGCAATGAGTAAACATGACTCGGGAGGGTTATTTCTGAAGTGATCTGTGTGTTGCTGAAAAATTGTGAACTGTTAAAACTTGAAATAGAGCCACAACAGGAAGCTTGACTCTGAGAATCATCACTGTGTTTACAGACCTCATCGGTGACTGGAGAAGAAAGTGGTTTAGCAAGAGGGCAGGTCTGTAGTTTTGATTTATGACAATAGGGTGGAGTAGCGTCGATATTAAAGCTGGTATCAAACACCTGGCTAAACACACTCACACTAAGGACATCAATGCAATTCACTTCAGTTATAAAACACATTTATACAACCTTTGAATAGCATGAGTTGAACCAAAGTGCTTTGCAGCTGATGCAGAAAGTTGAGAATCTGCCTTAGGACTGGTATTAATGACATTAGGAGCAATGCAATAAAAAGCGATAATCTAAATGTGACAAAAAATAAACAGCACATCTAACAACTGTTGTAAGAGAGAGTAATTTAATAACAAATAGGGAGAAGAAAATCAAGCCATCAATGGTAGAAAAGGACCCAATGTGGAACAGGGGATTATTTTAGAGCCTTGCAACTGTAAGCCCGATCACCTTTGGCTTTCAGGTGTAAGTTTGAGGACTGAGAGGAACTGTTGTATCACAAGAACCAGGCCAAGATGTGAATAGATGGAAAAATGTATAGTGAGCAGTCCAGTATGCAAATGAGTCAGTTAAAACAGTTTGTCATCAGCATACTACTGGTTTTAGGAGGTTATTTCAAAATAAAATCAGGGGGTTGAAATGAAAAAAAGAGGCCCTGAAACTGAACCTTGGGACACCACATTTGATTATATCATATATTTCAGGTAATACCTTAATTCCCCCATGATCCACTCCTCTGCAGAAACTTTGTTCTCCAGGCATTTTATAGCAGATCATGAAAGAGCCTATCAAATGCTGTGCTGTGATTAAGTAGTACCGCCGTGACATTTGACCTGGAGGACAGAGCCTTTGCATCTATATGGACTGTTGCTCATGCAAACTAACTTGAAAAACTCAAGGGAAAAACAATAGTTGATCAAACAACTAAGATGCTGCACTTCTTATTTCATAGCAAAGGATTTCGCTGTAATTAATGCAGAAGTTGAATTTTCCTCCACACATCTTTCCTAGTTGATTAAAGAGGATCAACACAAAAACTTTTAACAGCTGGCAAACATGCACATGTTTGGAGATTCCCCCACCCATTAACCACAGAATACTGGAGGAATGTAGATTATCAGTTGTGTTATTCATTGTGTTAATAATGTTTTGATCACATGCACTGTAAAGGAAGCCAATAGTGGAGGCCTTCGAGCACAGTAAACTCATTGTTATGTTTAAGGAAACATAAATCACTTTCAACAGATTGCCGGTCTTCATGCCTTGAATTGTGATCTCTTCATCGGCCAATCGAATGGTTGCTTAGAACAAGCAGTTTTTAGCAGCTGAACAAGAGTCACTCATGGAAGTGGGGGTGAGTATGTGTAACAGAGTATCTTCCCAGTCATTTTGATATACTTATATTTCAATCTACTGTTGTTTTACCTTTTTATGCATTTAATGTTCCACCAGTATTTTACCATCATTATTTTAAAGTATTTGTATATTTTACAAGTTTCTGGAGTATTTCTCCATAGTGTCAAGTATTCTTACAAAATGTATTTGCACCATTATTTGGTTTACTGAATATTACTGTTTTAATTACCTGACTGGATTTTTATGATCCAGCTATAATGTATAACCTATAATTAAAGATTGCTTCAGACCCCTTGCTTCTTTAACATATTATGCAGTCGACAGGCATTACACCTTGATCTGGGGTGTTTTGCTGCAGCACACAGAACAGGCCTAAGGGAAGTCGCCCAGTCATTCAGAGCAGAGCTGGAATAATGCCCGCCTTTATAAAAGATGACTCCCTCACAACACAATCATTGATTCTTGTACAAGAAGGGTGTGGCGAGCTCTGAAAGAGACTTTGGGCTCAGATATAGTTTGTGTGTGTGTGTGGCTTTGAGCTGTGTGCATCTGTGCATCTGGATCAATGTGTGTGTATTTATGTGCATGCTGCATGTGCGCGTGTGTGTGTGTGTGTGTGTGTGTGTGTGTGTGTGCATGTTGGGTGGGGGCTCATTGAATCCTCTCCCCACCCTGCAGGGAGTAGCTCTTCCTCTCCAGGGTTCAGAAATAACTAACAGACAGCTTTATTGTTCAAGGAAACCTGCCTGCTGTCTCTGCCTGTCGCTCACACACACACGCAGACACACAAAGACCCCCCTCTCCTTTTACAGATCTGAATAACTGACAAGTAGAGTCTTGGTTACACCCTGGCTCTGAGGAAGGGGAAGAAAGAGAGAGAGAGAGAGAGAGAGAGAGAGAGAGAGAGAGAGAGAGAGAGAGAGAGAGAGAGAGAGAGAGAACAGAGAGACAGAGAGAGAGACAGAGAGACAGAGAGAGAGACAGAGAGAGAGCAGGGGGTAAGGGGAGGGGTTTTGTGGACACTCGATGTGCTGACAGGACAGCGGTGGTCACACCCAAACTGTGGCGCCTGACCTTCTACAACAAACAGAAACACCCTTACACCCTTACACCCTTACACACACACACACACACACACACACACACCCACACACACACGCACACACACACAAACAAACAACACACACACACACACACACACACACCACACACACACACACACACACACACACACACACACACACACACACACACACACACACACAGTTAAATCCTGTAACATCATCCGTCCCAGTTTTCCAGAGAGGATGTCTTTTCTCTGCTCGGCCTGCTGCTCTATGTTTTCAGTTTGTGACTCAGCAGGATGACAACAATCTGCCCTTTATAATCTGAGCCTCAGTTTCACCCTGAGGTCACTGCTGGAGGCTCTGCTGTAGAGTGTGGACTCACACTCAGAGGTGAAAAGTATCTAGATCTGTTTTACTACTGTACTTAAGGTTTGAAGATTTTAGGTATACCTTATGCGAATATTTCAATTTAGTTTACAATAAAAAATGTAAAATGCCAATCTTGTGACAGAATGCGTGTATGTACTATTTTTTACAGACAGTTTTCTACGAAGGACCTAGTCTTTCAAAGTTGCAAGATATTAAAATGCAGCATGTTTAACAATTAAACATTAGAACAAAAAGCAGGGATGAAATTCAGGACAGCTTTTGAGGCAAAGCAGTCTCTGGTAAAACAACACTATGTATAAGGACAACATTTATGATCCTCTTCAGGACATCATTTGACACGTCTCATTGGACTTCTTTTTTTACAGATTATTTTGTTCTTAGTCTGCTGGTAAGAAAATGTGTTTTCTGCTGCTCTCTCTTCACATGGAAATTAATAATCTGACTCTATGGGGCGCCGGTTGGGCAAGCATTTTAGTGTGTGCCCAATGCACTGAGGCTTACAGCTCCGGTCACAGTGGTCACTGGTATGACCCCTGGCCACAAGCTTTTGCTCAATGTCGTCCCTAGAGCTCTACTCTTAACATTTCCTGTCGCTCTTCAGCTGTCCTATTTAATGAGGGTAAATGCCAGCCCCCCCAAAATGTATTATTATTATTATATTATTATTATATATAATAATAATAATAATAATATAATAATAATAATAATAATAATAATAATAGTAATAGTATAATAATAATAATAATAATAATAATAATAATAATAATCCAATTATATGCTGGCACACAGGGGGGTATTTTTTTCACATTCACCTTCACTTTTATTTTGTTTTTTCTGTTTGGTGTTAATGCTATTTCTTACATGAAGGACTTACTCCCCATCTTCAAATACTAAAAATACTTTCCTAGTTGCTAATTTTACGATTTTACTAATTTGTTTACCACTATAGCCTTTATTTGCTTCTAAAATTCTAAATTTTAATTTTAATTTAATTTTAGAATTAAATTCTAATTCTATTCTAAAATTTGCATGAAAGGTTCAACACAGCCTCGGATGCTGTGCACACAAACTCTTATTCTATCACATAATGACAATACAACTATGAAAACTGTTGAGGGTTTGGCCCAGTTCACTTGTTTTTTTATGATCTTTGATTTCAAAGATGTGAATCAGCTCAAATATGACATAAGTCATAAATCTCTGTGTCTTTAAAATTCCAGCTGTCAGTTTTACCTGAGCCTGTTTTTATACTTCACACCTGCTCCTTTTATTTATAACTCTGTTAATCATCTCATATTATCTTTTTTTTAAAATCTGTATAGCATGCAAAAAACCCCAGACACAAATTAAACTTTATTGAGACCATTGGGTAACTTATTTACAATACATCCAAGCACAGTGATTTGATCAGCAGTTTTTCATTTTTATTGACTCGCACAGACAACAAGCTTAATTGTCAACAGTGTTTCTGGTGATCAGAAATTAAAAAAGGAAACAGCAGTGTTTCTTGTTGAACACAACTAAAAAAGGGAACATACACACACTCACACACAAATGCATACGCACAAACACAAACACACACACACACACACACGCACACACACACACACACACACATACACACACACATATTTAACTAGCAGTGTAGACATGAGGAGCTGCAATCTCTGGGTGGTATGATGAAACACACAGACACACCCACACGCACTTAAAGAAAGCGATGTTGAAACATATGGGGTTGAATATGTTTGCAGTTTCTTAGCCAACACTTTGAACAAGGCCTTTGTTGCTTTTTGAAACTTCTAGGAATGATTATTCACACGCACACAGACAGCAATGCAGAATTAAAGTAGGAGCTTTATAAGAGGTCTAATTTGCCTCATGCACTGCACAGCAATAAGCAACAAAACTCAGCTTTCAGAAAAAAATCCTGGGTAAAACTGTTGTCAATATTGTATATGTACACACAAATCATATACGAAATGATCGTAGCTATTTCAATATTGGGCAATTATTTAGTGCATTGAATTGTGTCACGGTTGTAAAGATAACTAAACAATGGCATGTTGTATAAGCTATAGATTGTATTAGTACATGTTGCCACATTGCTGTTAAAATGACAAACCCTAAACTGTCTCCATGTACAAAAGAATGATGTCAGCCTAAAGGTTTATTGAGAGAAGAAGTCTGATGGAGCTGCCACAGGTCCAGTACAATCAGTAGCTCTCTTTATGGTCTTTATGGCTGTAAATGCTTCAGGTGAAGTAGCTCCTTATCAAGGTTTACTGCTTTATGAGCTGTTACTGAGTCTGTTTGACCTTTTGTACAGAGCAGCGCTCTCTCATCTCAGCACCTGATGTGTGGCTTTGTGTCTTTGAACAGAGTGTCATTAATGATTACATGCACCTAAATTACTTTGAACACCCCATTAAAAGATCAGGGTGGTATTTGTTGGTGTCTAAAGGTGAGCTGATAAATACTTAGCCATTTTATTTACTGTTAGCTTAGCTCCAGGGATGACAACATCTTATCAAATGAATCCAGCACAGTTCACTTCTGTCTGTTTCCATTCACATTTAAATCAGCAGGCTTCACTACATAGGGTTAGTATTACAATAGTAGTAAGTTGCTGAGCAAAAATGTTGGATTTGTGATAAACAGCTTACAATTCACAAGTAGAAGACAAAGAGAGGAGAAAAACACCACAGAAACAGCAGGGAGGTCAGACGTCTATCAAATTCACCAAGGAAGACACAAAAGAAACACAGAGTAACACAGCATGTCAATGGCAATTTGTCAATTGTATTTATCATTTTAAAATGCAGACAGAGAAAATGCAGAAATATAGACCAGTGTGAATTAAAATGTGAAGTTTAACTTGATCTGTAACAGAAAAGCAGGAAAATGTTGTAACTCATATTGGATGAAAGTGTTCAGTTAATTCATTCCCCAAGTAGGCTGATGAGGATCTGTTGCTGCAGAAGTGCTACCGGCTGTGGAATTGGAGGGGCTATACTTTTTAGCTGTATAAATAAATCTTTGTAAAATTGATAAAAGATCTTTAAATCAGAAATTTGTGTGAAGTTGTTTATATTCCATGGGTCATTCCATGGGTGTATGATGGAAGTGAAGTAGATGATCTTGTCGATACAAAAGAGTTATCTCAACATGGTGGTTCTTTGATTATGTCAACAGCCTCATTATGTAAACAACAAAGAGCAGAACTTGTATAACTAGTAGGAACTACTTTAATTTTACATGTGCAATAAATCACTCATTTTCAAATCAGTGGAAACCATTAACCCAACATTTTTCGTTCACATGTTCCTCACTGGAACAGGAGAGAAATACAGTACATGACAAAATGAAGGGACTGACAGTATGTCCCTTTACTGGTCAACAGAGAGATACTTCATTTTAGAACACTACATCACTTTAAGTTTAAGGTAATCTTTACTCAATCAAACTATGTGAGTATTTGTTTTCTGATCACTTTAGCTTTCGCTTCCTGATGTAACATGTCATTCTTCACATTTTCCTGATCCCCATGTATTAATAGTTTGTGCTCCTTCTTATGGACAACATTTTAGAGCTGTAATACTTTGTATTCTTGAATTTGAAGTAGTTACTTTTGTTCTAATGAAAAGGATATACATTCAGTGAAACCCATACCATTTTTCCCTTCTCTGAATTTAGCTATGTAGCTCCAATGGCCCCTCTGTCCCCCACAACCTGAACATGAAAGCTATATGGGGATAGAATGAACAGCAAGGGCCAGTACATCAACAGGTCATAAAGTAGTGCAACTCCATCATCTGATTTCGTCAAGTTAGGCCCATGACACCTTGGGGAAGCTCAAAGGATAGCTCCAGCTAACCACTCAATGCGAACTCTTGCTTCCCATAACACCCACAGAGGAAGAAGGAAAAAAACAGAGGAAAGGTGTTAGTAAGGGGACAAGGAAGGCAGAGTCAGGGCAGCCCAGTTGGGTTTGACTGTACACTCTGCCCCCACCTACTCCTCGATTCTAAGAATGAAGAGAGAGAGAACAAGAGAGCAAGGTGATGAATAGTCGTCCCTTACCTTTGTCTTGGCTCAAAACTAGGATTATTCATCCTTACACAGATCACTGACTTGTTTTAAATGTTGTTTTTTAATACTCAAATTTGGTTTGTAAATCTCACATTTATCGGAGGGGCATACTCTGGAGCTCAAGTCACAATTATGGTTTAAGGAACTTGATATTTAAAGAACTGTGAGTGCAACCCTACATCTCACACAAATAATTTCGTCAAACTACATATTTATTATCTGTATGTTAGGATAACTTCTCCAGTTTGATTTGCTCTCTCTCTGGCTCACTCAGTGTGTTCCACCAGGGTTGTAGGAGGATACATGCTGTGGTGGAGCTCAGTCCAGGGCAGGGCAGGGCAGGGCTGGAGTGTGGAAAGATAAATAGATGCCAAGTAAAATAAAACAAAACTCAGAGCAATGGCACAACCCCTGGCACTGTGCTCGGCCCAGCAGTGAGACACACACACACACACACACACACACAACCACACACACACACACACACACACACACACACACACACACAACCACACACACCACACACACACACACACACACACACACACACACACACACACACACACACTGTAGATATAGGCAGTGTTTACACACAACATGAGTGTCCTTTTGGCGATCCTTTTCCCCCTCTGTTAACCAATGAAAACCTGAAGATGATCTTAAACCACAGGCAAACAAGAAGTGTGCTCTTTCAACCTGTAGTAGCAGAGGAATCAGATATGGCAGGTGCACACAGAGACAAATAACACAACACTACAGCACTGCATCATAACTGAGCCTTTAACAGGCACACACACGACATGGGCAGGGCTGCTCGGTCAGGGGTTATAAGGCTTTAAAATTAAATCCACATAAGCACCACAGGGATCCTCATAGATTAGTGGAGTCTCATAGAGTCTGGTTCTGGTGGTCTGCAGGGTGTGTCCACATAATCAGCAGTCATACAGTCTACCTGCTGATCACGCTCATTAGTGGCGAAGGGTGTGTACCGAAAGAACCTGACTCTCTTTGTTGCTGCTCCATGGAAATCTCCGTCCAGGTGGAGTGTTTGGTTGGATAAGCTCCTAAACTGTGTCTTTAAAACAGAGCGATCAGTAGCACTGGCAGGATTAATTATGGTCTTTGGTAATTACAGTTATTCTTCTGTTGATCCCTGTAAAAGTCTGCTGTCTTGACCTTGTGGAGGTAAGTTCAAAGGTCGTTCAAAGAGCAGTATTCTGAATCTGTAAAAATGCTATATGAGTTTATAAGCAGTTTTCCTAACTTTTATCCTGACAGCACAGGACAGGACTCAATCCTCTGACCGAGACGTCTGTGAACGCTTAGGTTAGATCACGAAGAGAATGTGAGGAGACTTGAAATTATGTTGATATCATCTTACTTCTGATAAAAGACAACCAAATAATATTCAAATGTTGAATTAAAGTACATTTCACTATGGTGGTGCCATTAGGATGACTGTAATAGCTTAAAATGTAATGTTTTTGTTACCAACGCACATTGTCAGGCTTCAGTCTGACCAGCTGTTTGATTTAGAGTTCACTCAGAGGAACTTGACAGTCTTGCTTGCAGCTCTCATGTAATTCTACATGCTTCACTCTAATGAAATGTGTCCTATATTCATTATTTTGTACAAAGTGTTCTGAATCTTCATCTGAAATGCTTTCTATTTAAAAAATCGTATTATGCCAGAATTTAAGATTATTTGTATTTCATCAACATTTTGTTGTTTGTTTCTTGGCTGAAGTTCTGCCCTAGTTCCTGTATACACACACACACACACACACACACACACACACACACACACACACACACACACACACACACACACACACACACACACACACACACACACACACACAAGGAAACAACTTGTCCAGACATGTCTTTCACTCAACCTTAGGAGGAGTTTTTGGAAAGCCATACATGTCTGTGTTTGTAGAGAACATTTCCATATGCGTGAAACCTTATATCACACTGTGATGTTTAAAGTGACTGACATGTTTGGACAGGAGGTGGTACAATCTACACTGTTTTTAATCCGTCACATGACACCTGACACATGCAGACAAACACACATGAAAAGAAAAACTGACTTCGGATGTGCTGGAAGGATATGAAATGTATTTTAAAGAATAGAATTATAATCATCAATTAAAACAAATGTGCAAGGAGAGTTTGCAGTAAAATTCAAATATCTTTACAGTGTAAATCAACAGATTTGTTGACATCAGTGAAGTGCACAGACACAAAGTAACACAAACAGACATTAAGATACACACACACCAAGCAGCAAGCTCGGCCTGAAGGAGTTCAGTGTGTTGAATACAGTAAATGACTCGTAGCTGACAGATTGTCTCCACAGCAGAAGTTTCTAAGTTAAAGTTTCAGACTTGAAAGTGTTTTGTCCTAATTCAAAGTAACTGATGTGTGAAAGTGTGCACAAGAAAGGCACAGACACTGTGTTGAAGTTTTCTGCTGAACCTGCATCTATTTCCCTCTCTACACACATGGATCGCACTCAAAGGTGAAAAAACAGGAAGCGGATTTATTGTGTTTCTCTTCCTGTGACCTGCTGCGGATAAATGAAGTATAAAATTGTCAGGATCAGGAAACAAACTTTGGAGAATCAAAAATAGTTCACACCTGACTTCTGTATACGAGCACCAAAATCGAACATCATTTAGCTTACATGGCAATAAACTTTATAAGAGAGGAACACAAACTAAACTTTGTCATGAAGTTTATTCTTCATCCGTCCCTTTAGCTCACTCTTCTTATTCTTACTTTGGAATCAGTTAATCTTTGTATTACTTCCATTGTTATGTGCATCAATTATGAACAACACATTTGTGCAATCTTGTTTTGTATTCATGGGGACAATCTTTGGCGTTTTCAGCCTCCTTACATTCTACACACAATAAGTAAAACAAACAAAGTAAACACTCGGACACACAAACATACGGGTACAGGTGCAAATGTAACTTTTGTTTTGACAGTAGAGGCCCAGTGGGACAGTGCTATATTTGGGGTCTGTTGGTCAGAAAACAAGTGTATTCATCTTTATCAGAGTGCTGGAAGTGTGCACTTGTGTTTTTTGGATAATACTACTACTTTTGTCCATTCTTTAATTTCTACTTTCTCTTTCAACCTCATCCCCAATTTTGTTCTATTTCCATCCTTCTCTGCTCTTCAAGGTCCAACTTCCTCTGAGTTTCTTCTTTTTATTAAAACATTCACATGCTGGGAAGAGAATAAAGGTTGAAGTAGGGAGCCGATTTACATCTCCATCCACCTTTCCCTCCTCTGCACCTCCACACCCAGACCCTCCTCAGGTTGACCTCACCATTTGGAAAATGATCAGGTGTGGTTATAACCCCTCTGGAATAGCCAGAGGGTGTGGGGGAGAGTCCACAGTCCTGTTCACCAGCCCCTCCACCTCTACTATTGGCGTGTGTCTCTCTGAGGGAGGGGCGAGAGTGTGTCCATCAGGGGTTGTATGAATGCCTAGGCTGGTGAGGAGGTCCTGGAGGCGTGTAACAGTGCTGGCGAGCTGCTTCTTTTCCTCCTGCAGTGCAGTTACCTGCTCCTTCAGACGGCCATCCGACTGTGCTAAAGTCTCCACACGGCTCTCTAGGCTGCAGACGCAAGCTTGAGACACCTGTGTGAGATACAAGCAGGGTTAAAACAAAACAACAAACCCCACAAACAAACAACAACATTATATAAACCACTTTGTTTCTGTTTGTGTGTACCTGTAGCTCCTCCAGCAGATCAAGGTTCTGCTGCCGGAGGCTCTGATTGGTCCTCTCCAGCTGTGCAGCCCTCTGCTGTTGGTTAAGGGTGGGGGGCGTGTCCAGCAGCTCATCCTGCAGGACGTGATACTCCACCTCATAGGCCTGGAGCTGTTTGGACATATCCATCTCACACACCTGATGAGAGAATGCAGATAATCTTAAAATGAGTGGCCACAATTCTCAAAATGTAGAAGTATCTGATTAATATTCAGGAAAAAAAATTGTTAATAGAAAACATTTACATTTTTCTTTACTTTTTGTCCTGGGCTCATCTGAAATTCAACTGAGAAAATTGTCTTTTTTTTAATTGAAATATGGATGCTTCTATTTTGGAGATGAAAGTCACCATCGAAGTATGTCAGGAGCAAGATATAATCTTCTAAAAATCAGGAACATTTGATAAAGGAATTTTCAGCCCATTTTATATGGACGTTAAGTCAGTGTTGACAGTAAATGTATTTAATTAAAGCAATACGCTTCTCAGTGACCTGTACCCCCAACCCATCCGTTTTTATTTTAATTTTTTTGTGTTAAAGAAAAGAAAATATTTTAGTTTTTCGGGGGTCAGTTTATGACTTTATTGGTAAAGAAAATCAACCTGAGCGTACTGGAACTATCAGTAATGATTAATTGTTGCACAAATGTGGCTGGTAAAGATGACCAAGAAGACAGAAAAGACAGCTCTTCATACTTATGTAGAAATATACACATTTTTTCAGTTTCTCTCTTATATATAAGTTTGGTTTCAGCTGTGATTTGTTTAGAACTTCTTTACAGATATATGAAAACTTCACCATCATCCCAGATCTCTACAACCTAACACGAGTACAGTGTTATCAATTCTGATAGGAATGATGACCACATCAGGACTCGCTGTTGTTTTATGATGGAAGGATCAACATCGGAAACACATGCTACAGGCTCTGAAAATCCAGCTGGTCCAGTCCCTGATTGTGTTTCTCTTTTTGGATGAAACTTTGAGTCACACCACCATGAGCATAAAGACACCCTGACGTGGTTAAGTGGCACTTGAGGGAAAGTACCGACAAGCTACAGCATGACACAACGCCCCTGTTCTATCTCTGGCAAATTATAAGGTAAATGCATACTTTTTAAACTATAGTGTACCTTGACAATATTTCCCTACTGTATATGCAACTGACTCATCATCGGTTCCTCCCATTCAAAACAATCGAATGTTCTGCACTGACATCACTAAACAAGGCCGACTCATAAATAACATAGAAGAAGTCTTATAATGGCAGTGGGACTTTTTCTTTCATGAGTAATAAATGTGAATACTCATCAGTAGATTATTTGTCATGATTGATACTGACGTGAAACATTTAAGTTTTATGACTTCAGTGATTCTCCTCCCACCAGCTGCCCTTCTCACTGCGCTCACTAAACAAAGGGTGAAGTTCTAATTGATCATATCTATCAATCGACCATATTATCATTTACATTTTTGCGTCAGAACAGAACACTTATGTTGCCTCTTTTACTACCATGAGACATAAAATCAGATCTTATGATGAAACATTTAATTGTTTCTTGAGTTCATTAACACTAGGACCGCCAACATTCCAGTGCACCCCTATAGCACCACCACCGGTCTGTCAGACCGTTGTGAGCAATTGCATCCTCTGTGACTAGAAGCACACAAGAATGCAATTTTTATGTAGTTGCAATACATTTTGAAAGAATAAACAATGTATCATGTATAAAAAAGGAACAGAACATGATTGGCTGCCTTGTCAACGTGTCATGTTGATATAGAATGATGCATTTATTTATTTATTTCCTCATTTTAGTTCGCATATTTACTGCTGCTCCCTTGATTTAAACCGTATTATGTTATTTCTTGTCTATATAATAGCTATATTACTTAAATATTGCACAAAAAACTTTGCATAATAGAATAGATACACTGAGTGACGGAAAGACGCATCCTTTTTATTTGGGCAGGCTGCTCTCCTCCTCTCTCTCTCCCACACTGTCCGTCTTTGTCTGATTATCGGTAGACCTAGATCTCTGTCTGCCTCTCTTTGTTTAGATAATTCCCCCTTATGAATATAGAATAAGAACGTAGACTAGCCTACAAAGAGACAATAGACGATGGAAAGAACTACAACATCACGATAGCCGCAGGAAATGAAACCTGCGAAATGTATCATTATGTATCATATTTGCGCAGCCCTCTGTGTAACTGCAGCAGCGGTAGAAAGTAAAAAGTATAAACCCTCTGATATCCTGTTTGTTTCATTGAGCCATAAAAGCTTCATACAGGGACAAACAATACATATTTTTAGGAAAAGTCATAGAGTGACAGGCCTGTATTTTTTAAACACAGAATATTATTTACATTACAAAATCCCAGACAGTTCCTCAGAACGTTGTGGCGTTTCTAGTGTTAAGTGACACAACAACAACAACAACAACAACAACAACAACAACAACAACAACAACAACACAGTTACACAAGTGAGAGAAACAACCTGACACAAGGTTATCTGGACCCTTATCCCCTAGTTACCTAACCTATAACCTTTTCATTCAACCAGAGGCCTGAGAGATATGTTGATGTTGAACATCTGTTCACCTTATTGATAATTTATCTCTTCATGCTGCAAAAACCCACAATAATTAACCCTTCAACAGTTAATGTGATAGTTTGATGCCTGGTGGATTTCATTCCCACAAATTCCTCTCTTTCTCTGCTGCCTAAACACTGATCCACGCATACATCACATCCCGTTTAGATTACTGTAACAGCATCCTTTACGGCACATCTTCCATGGTCCTCCATAAACTGCAATACATTCAGAACTCTGCTGCACGCCTCCTCACCTGCACCCGCTCCCGTGACCACATGACCCCCTGTCCTCCAACATCTTCATTGGCTCCCCGTCCCCTATCGCATGCAGTTTAAAATCCTCCTCCTCCCCCACAAAGCCCTCCACCACCAGGCCCCTTGCTACTTTACTGACCTCCTCCACCATCACACTCCTTCCCGTAACCTGCGTTCCTCACATGCCAACCTCCTGTCTCCACCTCACAGAACCAAGCACCAAACCTGGGGGGACAGAGCCTTCTCCATAGCCGCCCCCGACCTCTGGAACTCACTCCCCACTCATATCCAAAACTGCTCTTACCCTTCAACATTCAAATCCCTATTAAAAACTCACATTCTTAAGTTAGCTTTTGATTTGTGATTGTTGTTTTGTTTTGTTTGATTTGTGTTCCTTGCTTGTTTTGATTTTAACAATTGTACAGTGTCTTTGAGTTGTTGAAAAGCGCTATATAAATAAAATGTATTATCATTATTAATTGTTGTTCAAAAACTCACAACACATAAATGAGCGCCATGTTCCTGCATTATGATGAACTAAAAAACAAGGTATTTTTAGAGTTGTCACCCTGCTGCAATGAATACTGCTTAAATCATTAAATGTGAAAGACAAGAACAAACCATGCGGGCATTTATCCATCCTCCTACTGATATGTAAAGTTAGTATTTCGTCTTGTTCAATGTATTTTTTATTCAAAACATTTTGTGTTTGGAGATTGGTTGTACCAGCAGTCTTATGAAACAATTTGAAGTTCAACATCCAATAAATCTGGAGAAGTGCAGCATGCTTGACTGCTTTAGAAAAGCAGCTAACGCATTGCTAATGTCGCTGCTACTACGTCCTCAGTATGAACAGCTACGGCCATGAGAAATGGGTCACACTGTATAATTTTACAGTTCACTCTTGCTTGATAAAAAGTAATAATTAGTAACAGGCAGTTTCTTGCTCTGACCTGGTTGATGGTTTTCTCCATCTGCACCAGGCCCAGGTTTGGCAGCGTGGTCTTGATGAAGTCCACTATAGACTCCAGGTTCTCATGCTGCAGGATCAGAGGCTTGTGGCTTCCAAGTAGACTCAAGGCCACCTTGAAGATGACCTCTGACCCCTGCAGGAACAACATATCTGACAAAAGGACAGAGAAACAATGAAGTAGGTGGGAACATCATGACTTAGATTAACAGTGAGAGGCACTAAAAGAGATGACTGGTGATTTAAGGGTTTTATAAATGATAGATGCTTTGACGTCAATAAAAACATTGAAACAAACATAAATATAGCCCAGGGTGAATGTGAAGAGGTAGTGTAGGTGTGTTTATTTGTGTGTGTGCTGTAAAGGCATCAGGGTGGAGTACAGGTTAGGCAGGATTGCATGAGATCACACAACAGATTAAGGAATGGGAGTGGAGGTGTGATATCAAAGACGTAACAGTGCTACAATGATGCCCTCTGACTGTAGCACACACACACACACACACACATGCACGCACACACACATGCACAGTTATGCTCAGATGAGCACGAGGAGCCAGGGAGTCTGGTTCACTGACCGAGCAGAGTGTAGGAAATTAGGCATGACAACAACAGTGAGGAAGGAATGAGGGAGAGGAAAGCAATGACAAGAAGAAAGAAAGTCGTACATGAAGGAGCTGTGGGTGTGATGATATTTACACCAATATATGGTATTAAGGTCACTATGGAGGACAACATCAGAGTTTAACTGACAAACTCAGACTTCATCTCAAAAGTCTGTGTGTACGTGACTCACTATGGGAGATTTGATTGAAGAGAAACAGCAGTCTAGGTTTAGAAAATGGGTCACTACTGTAAAACTTCAGTTTATCCTTTGACAACATACACTACCACACCCATCTTGTTTGCTTCACTGCCAAACTTAAGAGATTCCTCGTATAAATTTGGCTTCACAGCCTTTTTTTTCTTATGTTCTGCCCATTTTCCCCATCAAACTTTTCTTGCGTCACCATTTCCCCTCCCCTGTTCCATTGTTCTGGGCTTCTATATCAAATCTGAAAGTGAACTGTAGATTGGAAACAACCTGAAAAGATCTCTGAGGAGAAGACTTCATAGGAAAAAGAGAAAAAGTGCTGATTAGTGGTTTATGAGTCCAGATCATCTCTCAAAGCTTACCAAAGACTCGGGCCACGAAGCCAAGGGGGAAGTGTGAAGCGAAGGCAGTGAGGAACCAGGGGGTGGCGTACAGGCTGGGCCCGATCTCCTGCTGCTCCAGGTGGCTGTAAAGATCCCTGTGGTAGTCATGGAGCAGCCGTGACAACTGGTACATCTGAATCTGATATGAACAACATAACACAAAGGTTGGAAATATGCCAACATGTGTTAACTGTGGACATATTTATAATTTCATGCATAGTTTTAAATTTGAATTTGTTTCTCTTAAATTATATCATTGTCGTAACTACACGTCAGAGCTAGGCTGACCATGCAGTAAGACAGCTTTTATTTCTTCTACAAGTTATTTAAGCTGCTGGAGATTAAGGACAGTGTCAGAAATAATCTTATTTTTCCCCTGAAACACATTCAGAGAGTCACTCAACACCTGCTGATTGCTGTGATCATCAATCTCTATGAGTGAGTGAACTTTATTTGTGTCGCCCATAACAACAATATTCCCAGGGGCTTCAGAGTCACATGATAAACAGCGACAGATACCTAACAGTAAAACTCTTAACAAACACAACAATGCGTGAATGCAGAAGAATGTTAATACAATAACCGTGGGGTACACAATGCCAGTTTGATACCGCCCAATCAGTTTAACTGTCTTGGGTTGCAGTTGTTCTATTAAAGGCTGAAATCTGACGCTCAATTAAAATTTGATACCTGCATCACAGGTATCTTGGTAACCCCCTGCACCGTAATAGAAGGAGATGAATTCCTACGTAAACGTGATATCAAATAAACCATTAGTTGACTTGAAAATCTGACGACAGAACAAGGAATGCGATGAATCATCTGTCATCATATAATGCGAGATTGACAGGCTGATTGATAAAAGTACAGTGATGTAAATCAAGATTGAAAAGGGTGTGAGTAACAGAGACAATGATCTACATAAGAGTTGTTTTTGCTACGGTAAATGTGGGACAAAGAAACTCTGTGCACATGTTACCTGCAGGATGATCATGTCAGGCCTGTACTGTTTGCGGAGCCCAACGTCAAACATGAGAAATTTGAGCATGTTGAAGGCGTCCTCTTCCCCCATGTGTAACAGCAGCACTCCTGCAATGAAGGACAAGCCCTGGCAGTAGCCCACCTATAAAAACAACAACAGATTTGACATCTACACAGACGAGGAAGGACAGATAAAAGCTTAGGCTGACGCTTCCATTTAGTACATTAAGTCAGGGGGGGAGATACTAGATAAGAAAGTGAAAGAAGGAAAAAAAAGCCAGAGGGAATACTAAAAGAGGAATTAGGTAATACCTCAGGGTCGAGCAGGGAGTAGGCCTTTAGCAGATTAAACAGAGACAGCTGCCCTGCACCCAGCTGGGCTTGGAAATATGGATGAGTGGGAAAAGTGCGACCTGGGAAAGAAAAGACAGCAGATATGAGAATGTTTACATTCAGTAGAAATACCTCTTCCAGACACAGTGTCTGTGAGATGTCTGCGATAAACCTGATATCTATCTAAAAACACTGCCTTAATAGATGTGATTTATTTAATTTCATCTGACACGCTCTGGAAAAGAATGCTTAATGATACTAAAGACAGCAAAGCCTGTAGGTGTGTGCAGCACCTGTTAGAACGAAGCAGATAAACTTTGCCTTAGGATGAGCGACTCTACACTCTGCTGCTGATGTTAAAAAGGAAGAGCCGAGTGCTCGAGCATGTGCCAACGTATTCCTGGTTGCCATGTTCACAAACATGTTCCTGAAAACAGGCACACACATGAATGCGTGTTAAAGTAAAGACCACATACCCTCCCTCAGCAGCTTAACATGTAGCGCAGGATTGGACGCAACTCTTTCAAACATGACAACATAATGACCTGGGATCTGTAAAGGAGCATTCTTACCGTTGATGGGCTGGTAATTGGCAGGTGTGTGTGTGTGTGTGTGTGTGTGTGTGTGTGTGTGTGTGTGTGTGTGTGTGTGTGTGTGTGTGTGTGTGTGTGTGTGTGTGTGTGTGTGTGTGTGTGTGTGTGTGTGTGTGTGTGTGTTTATGTTTTGGGACTGAGGACTTCTTGACATACAGTGTGTGACAGTGAGGCTTTGGGGAAAACAATGACGACGGCGTGAGTGTGTATTTGTGGAATGCGCTGGAGGGGCTTTATGCTTGTGAACATAATGCTATGGTTCCCTCCCCTGCCTCAAGGGAAGAGTGTGTGTATGTATATGTGTTGACTGTAATATGAGGGGTGTGAGTTCTCTACTTCTGCACTACAATCCACCTCTAAAATCTACTGCCTTTCATTTTTTAACTGATTCATTAAAAGAACGGCTTAGAGTTTCTGTGCATTTCCCTCCGCCTCCTCTGCAGCTTCAACATCATATACACCCTGTTTATTTCCCACAGTGCATTGCACCTTTACATCATCACTGCTATCAACCGTCACCGTGCACACCGTTTCCTCTGTCCACACCCAACATGATGCAGAGTGAGCAACACAGATAGACAGATGAAAGACACAGGGTCAACTGTAAAAAAGGAGGAGGTGAAGTGCTGCAGGGATGGATATGTGGGAGGATGTGTATGAATTCTATGAATTCTTTGTATGTGGGTGTTAAATGGGTGGGGTGCAGGTACTGTGGGTGTTTGTGTGGGTTTTTGGGGAGGAGGTATTGTCAAAAGTTTAGGGTGAAACTGTTAAAATGAGGTTAGAGACACTATGGAACCTTTTAATGCTGTTTTGGCTTTTTTTTGTTGGGAGGAGGGGGGCAAGTTTTACATTAATTTCAATACTATTTAAGGGGAACTGAACACCGCTGTCTATATGAAATGTTTGCCGAACCACAACAGAAAACCGAGGTGTAGAAAATGCATCTGTTATTCTCTGAATAAAATGTTGTCATTCCTCTCCAGCTGTGCAGATCTATTTTTTTCCAGTAAATCAATAAATTAATATTAAGGATGGATTAAATAACTGCCTAAAGAGGTGCTGTTTTAATGAGAATCTGAATTTTGGGTTGATTTTAGGGGCCCTGAGGACATTAGCAAAACTGTTTTGTTTTTTAAATTGAAGATCTTGATTTCACTAAGTGTGTTCATTAGTCTGAATTTTAAGGCAAGAATGATGCAACACCTTTGTAAAACTTGTTTCCTTTTCCAACAGCTGTTTACTGGATACATATCAGTTAGGTGAAGTGTCTATTTGAGGCTGACAAGACATGCAGGAAGATATAAAAGCGTCAAACAAATTCATGTTTGCATTTTCTGCATTTTCTGTGTGTGTGTGTGTGTGTGTGTGTGTGTGTGTGTGTGTGTGTGTGTGTGTGCGTGCGTGCGTGCGTGCGTGCGTGCTTGTATGCGTGAATTACCCAGATCTATGAGGATGGCGTGTTGTTGTGACGTGAGCTGTTTCAGCAGCTCTTTGTACGGCATGTGATTGGCAGGTGGTCGGGACGGGACTGTCTGCCTGAGCAGGTATTGTTCAGAGAGAAACTTCCAGATCTCGCCGCGATGCTGCCGGGGGACACCTGCCGGAGATGATAGAGATGGAAGAGAAGTGGGGTGTGGTTGAGTGGGGAGGGGATGGTTCAAAGTTGGTGTGACTTGTTAATCTGCTTGAACTGTGAGACGTTTCGGTGCATTCCTTGTGCAAAAATTTGACTTTTATCAGTACTATGCAAATTCTGTCTGAGACATGCAAAACACAAGGAGATCCAACGTTAGGACTTGACAATGTGGTCAATCTTTGGGGGCTTAAGGCACTTAAAGGAGACTTAAAGCGGCTGTAAAAATACCTCATGTCAGCCCAATAATTACTGTGACTGACTGACAGACTGTGAGCGTCAGTTTGTTAAGCTACAGACAATGTTTCTAAATAGCTAGGACACAATAGAGCTCATTATGCATTTACATTGGAAATGTCCTTCGTCATATAGTATTGTAAGGCCATTTAGAGTCTTTTCCTCAACTATTATCCTCTAGTGAATTTGAATCCTATGGTACCTGGTGTATCATTAATTAGATCAGATTTTGATGATGAGGTCAACTAAAGAGTTCTTCTCTTTCTACAACCCCAATTCCAATGAAGTTGGGACATTGTGTAAAACATAAATAAAAACAGAATACAATGATTTGCAAATCCTTTTCAACCTATAGTCAATTGAATACACTACAAAGACAAGTTATTTAATGTTCAAATTGATAAACTTTACTGTTTTTTTTTGCAAATATTCTCTCATTTTGAATTTGATGCTTGCAACACGTTCCAAAAAAGCTGGGAACAGGGGCAACAAAAGACGTCCGTTTATTTCTGCTAATCAATAACTAGACTTTAGACTTTAGACTTTAGTGATATTACTAGTACTATTTTCACCCTGGTAAATTTTGTTGACCGCAATTCAGACACGCCCTGTTAATGTATGCACATGGACACCTTGAAGCTACCCTGTACAACCGCATACGGATTTGAATGCCTGAAGCGAATGTCTAGCCAAAGTTTTAAAAATTTAAGAAATGTGCTTATTCTTATGAAGTCTTCCACATTATGAATAATACCTCAGGCACACAGTGTCATAATTCCTACTTCTAAAGCAGTAAATCAGAGGACCAGCTCACCTGTATTAGTCATAAGCTGCTAACAAGCTCACATAAATCTTACTTCTTGTATGAATTACATTTTGTAGCTTCATAGATGGTTACATATAAGTTTTCAGCCGAAACTTCATGAGTTTTTAACTGCCTGTCTGCCATGCCAGAGCCAACATTGATTTTTCATAACACCCTGATAAAAAATAATACGTCAACATGTGAGCTTTAGTTTGAGTTACTGGTGTGTGAACTGGACTATTTCACTCTGGGGGCTTTAATGAGAAAGAGGTGATGTAAAACGTGCCATAAAAGGACATGGATTCAGTTTATATGATGAAACAAATACGATCAAAAATAAGTATGTTCTAAATTCATAAAGCCTAAAACACAGGATAATGTTTAAACGTGACTTCTCAAGGCCACCTGTCACCTTTAATATTTGATGTTATCTTATTACGTAACAATGTAGCTCTTAAAGTTGCTTCACCATGTTCTTAGAGAGCAGAGATAACCGCCCTGTCCTGTGAGCAGAACATGCTGATACTAGAAAATGGACAAAAATGTCAGCCAGCACAAAGTTGGAGATAGGCACATAAGGACAAGCAAAGTGCACAGTCATTTTACTGTGTGCACAACCAGATGATTTAAAACATGTTTTGATTTGATGCTCTTTTTGCTGAATTAGAAGAAGAGCCCCGGCTGATGATAAGAAGAAAAGTAGAAACATATTTTCAGTTTTAGAACTTAATAAATCAAGATTCAGTCAATATTTGCAAAAACCTAGTGAGTTTTCGGAAGGACAAACATTTCAAAGAAGCTCTGATGGAAATATTCATGGAAATGATATGTACCTTTTGCAACCGCATCATGTATGGTCTCTGGGTCAAATTTAACCTTTGCCCTCCCAGGAGTCCCCAGCATCTTCTCCCAGACCAGAGTGATCTCCTTCAGACACGGCGTGATTTCCTCGTAGTCCAGCTTCAGACGCTTGTTCTGCAGGTCGCTCTCTGAATCTGCATCACAAGATAAAGAAATCAATAATGTGACAACCCCTGCACCTCTTATCTGGCCTGTGTTGTGTGTGTGTGGTTGTTAAATGCTGTGTGTAGATGCCAGGATAGTACTGCCTTCACCATACACAATGTACCTAACCAGTAAAATAGATTCTATCCTATTTTGGTTTTGCACTTAAAAAATGCACATTAGACCGGCTATTGCACTCAGTATCATTATACTTTTAAACATTATTAAACTTGGCAGGCTTGTGGGAGGAAAGAGGGCCTGTGACTGCGACTGTAATAGCAAATTCAAATAAAACCAGAGAGAGAAATTAATACACATTTACAAAATAAACCTTCATTTTGGATACATTTTAATTTAAAGCGGCCTTGCCAATGGTGTTTTTAGTTTTAACACAATAAATAGCCAAGATGCAGACATTGATATTCTTGCTTGGGCCACTTTTTGAATGTAAGTCCATTACTCACACGGTTTTAGCCCTGTTTCTTTGTCTTTACCTGGTTCATCGACTCTAATATCTGGTTCTTTAGCCGTAACATGTTGCAATATGTTCACCTGCTGATAACCACCATAACTTCTCTGCTGTCTGGGGTTGAAAAGGTCATGTACAGTGGTTTTCAGAGATATTTCTCAAGAAAAAAAGGGCCTGCTGCAGCAAAATGTGTTAATTTGTTGTTAACCAAGACAGTAGAGACACAGGCGAGGGTGCTGACCCTGGACTTTGAAAAATACTTCATAAAAGCCAAACAGAGACACAAACTGTGAATTCCGTTTTAACATGTTGACACCAGTGATCAAAGAAGGTGAGGGCACACCCAGAGCCCCTAGTGAGTGCCTTTCTTTGACAACACCCTTCCTCTCTCCTTCCCCTAATCTCTTCACCCACAACCCTCCTCTTCTTCTCTGTCAATTTTCTGTTAAGAATCAACTCCCTTCTTCTCATTCAATCCCACATTTGTCTTGTCAAACTACTACCCTCCCTCTTTTTTCCTCCCTCCTTTCCCTTGAGGACTTCCCCACCCTTTATGGTCATGTGTGGTGTCGACCCAGTGACCAGCTGCAGCCAGGCAGACCAGGGGGAGAGTGACATCATCACTGTGGGACAGGAAAGAGAACTGCAGTGACACCTTCCAGGAAATAGTGGGAATAAGAGGTGTGCAGCTATCTGGTGGGAATTATTCAAATATATCTGGAAATGTCAAATTTAGCAAAGAAAGTCGAAAGGAAAGGTTTTGGGGTGAGATTAGAGAGCATTACAAGAGGTTTGAATACTTTATATGAAGCACTATGTATCATGGCTCAGGAGGCAAGGACAGCAAAGTAGTGACAGTGACCTGGAATGTGAATTCTGAATAACAGAGGAAAAAAATTTGGATGGCCCAGTATAGCTGACACACCCAGGGTAAGAATAGATGCTGCTGGAGAGGCTGTGGCTCTGATGTCGGTCTTATCAGCTGTTTCTGAACATGCACAGTCTCCTCCAGCAGGACTCACTTGATGGCTGCAGACCAGCCAGCGCATATTCTCTCCTCTCTCCTCGCCTCCTGCTGCTCTCCATTTCTCTCTCTTTGTGTTGACTAAGAGCTACGCCTATGATAACACACAAGAAAGGAGACCTCACCCTGTAGCTGACAAAGATATGCATACACACACACACTCTCACAGCTGACCCATAAAGCGGGTAGCAGTGAGAGAGATAAATTGATGAATAGGGATTTGATCTCCATCCAGACAGATAACGGACAGAAAGGTGGAGTGCACCGTGTGGGAGTAATAAAAGAAAATCAAACTAGACCTAAAGAAAGAAACACTTGAGAAACACTGAAGTATGTATATTTGTTTAACCTGAGCACAGTCGGAGTGGGCAAAGTCACTAGCCCTGGCATGTTTGACTTACATCAATATTGACCTGATTTCTCTCAGTAAAAAAATCTGATGAACACAGTATGAAGGCAATAATGTCTACCAGTGTGATGGATGAGGTGCTGTGTCTGTGAATTAATGGTTTGTTTACAGAACAGGTAGTTAAGTAAGGGTGTGGTGCACTGCTCGTCGTATGCTGATATGTGGCCAACTGGGTCAGAAAAAAGGTGGTGCACTTGGCACACCCTTAGACATCATCCGCGCACACACAAACACACCTATATATTATGTAACCTGTGCAATAATGGTAGGTCTAAATATTTGAAGAAAAAAGAAAAAAGAAAGGAGGTGTGCACTAACCTGTGTGTGTTTGAGCACATCTGGAAAGGCACAGTGCCAGAGATGAATTAAAGAAAGGCTTGTTTGACTTGCTATTTGGCTCGAAGAGAAATCAAATTCACACGTCACTCAAGAACATCACCATGTGAATGATTCCAGTGCTTCCTGGTGAACCAAAGTTGGTTGCTGTTTTTGTCATCACAAAGACAGTAAATGCAAGACCAGACAGCTATAAAATGTATTGTGATTCAACAAAATCCACTGTAGAAGGCTGTGTACTAATACTTTAAGAGACTCGGTTTCATTTAGCTTCCCTTCTTTTTCTCAGTAACCTGGTCAACATTCAACCCTTCCTTTGATAGGACACATGGGGTGTTATATGTTCTAAGGGGAAGACACTTTACTGCATCGTTGTGCACTGTTATGTAAGACGCATTTGAGTAGTACATGTGTGTTTAAATATGTTTATAAATTCCCTTTATCTAATAAATGTACCTTGTAATTTTTGGTTCTCTCTCTCCATCCTCTGCAAAAGGATCTGTTGTATGATGGCCTTCCTCCATAGCTCCCTCAGCTCCTCTTTGCTCCTTTTTGTCCTCTCCTCAGGCACCACGCTTATAGACAAGTCCACAACTCCTCCACTTCCCACCTGGCCAGAGCAAACTCGACCTGCTTCAAGACAGGGATCTCCTCGTTCTGTAAGACATATCACATTTCAATGCATTAGATCAGATACACTTCACAGGTGTCCACTGCAGCAGAAATACATTCTTTACAAACACTAGCATAGAAGAGTTACATTTTAATCAAGTAGAAGCAGGCCGTTTGAAATAGCAGACCATATGAAGGAAAAGGAAAGTTAAATGTAAGACATTTCCAGAACTTAATGAAAAAAATTACATTTTTTAATGCTTTTTTCTCTTTTCAATTCACTCATGCCATTTAGTTGACTGACCAGTGGTAACAGCTCAAGTGGGTTCATTGTAAAAAAAATCTCTTCAACACTCATACAAAAAAAAGAAGCTAAACATAGATATATTTGACACAGTTGGGTGCAATGCACACACAGTTAAAATAAATGTGTTTGTGTGACTCCACCCCAAAGTACAGGGTGGATCCCAAACCTCAAAATACCCAATGTTGTTTAGAGGACATAACAACCATCCAGATAGTACTCGCTTTACTTTCAGTTGATCACAATATCACGATTCAGTTTTATCGTTTTCACACATATACACACTCATGCACACACACCAACACACATACCTCAGCTTGGCTTAGGTATGTAAATTTGATGCTTATCTTTCCAAGCTAGGCAAGGCAGCTTTATTTGTATAGCGCATTTCATACACGAGGGCAACTCAATGTGCTTTACATTAAAACATTAAAAGCATTGGAGACATTCAGACAGGCATAAAAGAACACAATTAAAATGACAAATATGATTCCAAGCTAGACTCCTCTGAGGAAAGAAAGAAATATGTAAGATAAGCTACCCTTATACTCCTGCAAAAGACATCCTAAAACAAATAGACAAGCCTGCGCACACACACACACACACACACACACACACACACACACACACACACACACACACACACACACACACACACACACACACACACACACACACACACACACACACACACACACACACACACACACACACACACACACACACGGTGACAATAGTCTTCTTTGTGCTGGATGAGGCTAGTATGTATGCCTTTGTGTCTGCGTCAGGGAGACTTTCCAAGACATGTCTAAACCAGCAGAGTCACTGTACAAACATATGACTCTTCAGTTATGAAAGACGTGAAGCCAAACCTGACACATGTGTGACACGGAAACACACGGACACAGACACACAGGGAAACAGAGAACTCTCTTAAGAGTTGTGTATGTGTTAAACAAACACAGACTGCTGCCCTGCATTAACAGAAGAGGGCTGAAGAGTCAGCTTTTACATGTGAAAAATGCATGCATGAATGCGCACACACACAAATATCCTACAATTATTATGAGGATTCTCAACCATCTACAATGACTCACTAGCTCCTTGTCAACATCAAATACTGTTTATGCCTAGTCCTAACACTGAAACCTTGTTTTAGAAAAAATAACCACACACACTTCCACAAACGCACACACATACACACCCTCTTGCATAAGGTGGCATGATCCACTCCCTGAGCAAACACTCCAACTTGGTCAAAACCAAGTCCCGGCACACACTCACACACACAAAACATGCAAAGTGGGTCAACAAGGCTGGCGCTCTCCTCTGGCGCTGTCTGTGTGTGGACTGTCAACATGACCTTGGGACACCGCCACCCCCTTCAACTCACACACACATGAGCACGGAGTCACCCGACACACCCCATGACCTCATGTGTATAAGCACATACACACCCAACTCAACCCAATTTAGCACTGCATTCAGCCACTACAAAACCCATCTCACTGGCCTGCTTGAAATGCAGATTCTGCTTCACCTAAATGGCAGCTGTCTGTCAAAATAAACTTCAGGTGCACATTTCACTAAGTGAAAGGAGACCTGAATCAGTAAAAAGGGAAACTTTAGTTCACAATGACAGGCTTAAACCATTCTAATCCATTCTAAGCAGCACATTCTGCGACAAGGCGGATGAAAAGGTCCCATCAGTCCCATGTCAAATGTAGTAGCACAAAGAACAGAATCAAGTAAAGGTATAAAGGAGTAAAATAAAAAAAATGAAAATCAATGGGGACTTTTACAGTGTTCATTCTGCAAAAAGTATGCCCTTTAAATAAGTTAACTGAACTGTGGTTCATATTTTTGGCTTGAGTTTGATGAGTATTTGGAGATATCAGTTGGTGGCTTTCTGAAATTAGTGATCAATGCATAGAAAAAAAAGGGCAGTGGGTAGCGCTGTTGCCTCACAGCTAGAAGGTTCCTGGTTCAAATCCCCGGCCGGGCAGGTGCCTTTCTGTGTGGAGTTTGCATGTTCTCCCCGTGCATGCGTGGGTTCTCTCCGGGTTCTCCGGCTTCCTCCCACAATCCAAAAACATGCTCAGGTTGATTGATCACTCTAAATTGCCCGTAGGTGTGTGTGTGCATGAATGGTTGTCTGTCTCTCTGTGTTAGCCCTGTGATAGGTTGGCGACCTGTCCAGGGTGTACCCTGCCTTCCGCCCGAAGCCAGCTGGGATAGGCTCCAGCCCTCCGTGACCCCTAACGGGATAAGCGGTCAAGATAATGGATGGATGGATGGATGGATGGATGGATGCATAGAAAATGTCCTGTCATGGCAAAAATGGATAGAGTACACAATAGCTAGATCCCCTACCATCCCTTTGGTTCATTGCTACAATTTCTAAGTGTTATTAGTATTCATGATGTTAATGTATGTTGTCAGTTTTATTAATGTTATTATCTCCGTCATTATTATCACAATTCTTATTTCATTGTATTATTATTGTTGTATTTTATTTTACTTTATTTATTTTATTTACTTTACTTATATTATTTATTTAATTTTCTCCTGGTCCTTTCTCTTGGCTTTTATGGCTGTTCCCTAAAGTGCAATTTTAAAGAAGGGCCAGTTTACTTATATGACTGAAAAAAGAAAGGTGATTTTAGAATTGAGCTATTTGGATATATATTTCCGTAAAGGTAAATTCTCACTAGATGTGTTAGCGACATCCTATTATCAGTTTTTTTTGTTATTTGTTTTACTTCATTCGCAATTTGTTTTTATTAAAAAAGAAAGAAAATGTCATGTTATAATGACAAGATATCTCAATAAAAAAAAGAGAATTACAAAAAAAAAAAAGAAAATGTCCTGTCAATGTTATCTGGACGCCTGCCATTCTGAGTAGAATTTAAGTACAAAGCTTAAGTCCTGCATGTTTTTCCTTCACTTTGTTTTTGTTGTGTCACTCATTTCCTTGCAAATAGTAAATCTGTCAACCTGAGGTCAAATTCAACTGAAAGCTGCACACGTCATTCCTAATAAGTTGAATAATGAAACATAATGAAGCAGCTTAGCAGTCCAAACAACACTGGCATCACAGGACTTGTACCCAAACAGCCAGCTCTATTAGTTTTGGCGTGACGTGCGTCACTGCAGGTGGTTCCAACACCCCATGTTAGAATGTGCTGTTGTTTACTTTTCCAGATCAACGCCAAAGATTTTTTTTCTTTCACCTCTGGCACTTAACCTCACACGACATTACACTGCTTCTGGACTTAACTTACATGCTTTCATAATAATACCTCATACAACAAACAGGAAGATAGTTTGTTGTAGAGATATGTTGTTTTTGTGTGCAGAAGGGGTCAAACAACACAATCTGGATTTAATGAAGCTTCATAAACAGGTTGGCTGCATTTATTGTTGCTTTACTGCCAAAAAAGCAAAAATATGCAAATAGATCAAAAAAGGGAATTCTTGCATAATGACAACACATGACAAAAGAGCCTGCCTCTGATAATCAGTCACATCTAGGTAATGTCCATCAGTGTTTCTATCATAGTGTGAGTATATCACCCTTACTCCAACACTAAGTAGGTAGCACAAGTTGAGGAGAAATCTCAGCACAATTATTTATATGGAGACACAATAAAACCGATTAAGTCTTAGTAGTGCAATGCCTGCCAGGCTTGCTTTTTGGCCTGCATGCCTGTTCGGAAAGAGTAAATTGCTCAGCGTTGTTGGTGTTTGCTGCATTATCTCATGGTGCAGTTGTTCGGAACATGTGCCATATTTCTATGCTTTATACTTTGTCTGCAGAAACTATGCATGCAATCAAAGTATAAAGCTGACTCTGTCTTAGGTCCCCACCAATACATCAGCATGAGGTCCAAGGTGCTGCAGATATTTGAAAGACTGATAGTCAGGCAGATAGCTGGTATCATGAAAAAATACAGCTTATCAGATATAACGATTTGCTTCGTTGATATAATCGTAGACATCTTCTCTGACTCTACAAAATTGTAACTGGCACTTATTCTTCCATTTTGTATAATTTTATGGATGAAATGATTGATTGAATAACAGATACCTGCTTCATTAAACAATGTTGAACCAGTCACTGGCTACAATCCCAATCTGTTCCAGAATGAGGTTAAATGCATGTGTCACTTCAATAAAGTGTGTGCTGCGCTCTTAAAAGAATTAAAAAAAACCCTCTCCTGATACTAAATTTAAACACTATAATAAAGCGTCATGAAAAACAACTTCCTTCTTCCTTTGTATGAACATGTTTTCTTGTACTCCCTTAAGGAGTTTTATGTTTACTTTTTCTGTTTGCTCAGGAGTAACAGCATGACCAACCCAACTATCTCAACTGTCAACACTTGTTCTGTCATACACACACGCGGCACATATAATTAACAAAATGCAAGATGTAAGGACGTGCAAGCACATGCATGATTCCCACGTCTGGACAGGCAGACACACACTTTGCTGTGTCCATGTACTGAGGAAAGACAGATGATTGATGTTCCAAAGTTACCTGGCATTAAAGCAATAATTTGTAAAGTGTACAACATTTTTGAACATTTTTAGAATGATTTGACAGGGTCGTCAATCTCCAGGCAGACTAACACATTTAATCATGTTTCAGTCTCTGGTGAAAATAGCATTTTCTTTGAATTTGACATTTGTCTTCACGAGCAGACATGAAAAAACGGATAACATCAGACAGAGCCCTGTTAGCTCACTCAGTAACATAAATGTAGAGCTTCAAAACAAACATGACATGCCACCAGAGCTCATGTGTCCATCAGTCAAAGTAAATGCTAGCAATAGTGTGGTTGAGACACTCTAAGAAGGTGGCCAAGCTCCCGTCAGTCATCAATCAAAAGTGCAAACAAAACTCTTGACGAACATGACAGACAACTCAAATCTGTTATTCTGAAGGGCTTTATAGGGAAGGAGTAGCAGGGAATACACTGGACAAAACTGGTGCTTTTGGTTTTCAGTGTCATAGCACTCCAAAACCAGATCAAATAATGATTGCATAGATGTGAACATCAGCGTATCAAAGATCACTGTGAGGAAGAAACAGTAGCCTGAATAGAAACTACCAGGTAGGAGCTCACACAACAAAAGCAAAGTGATCAACTTTTTTCCCCTTCCTCTCAAGAGAAAGAGTGACACTGAGAGGGAAGACTTTGTCACTGCACCCTATCTACACTTTTGGGACCTGGCATGGATGCTTGTAATATTACAGCTGACATAAAGCATGCAAGGTGTCCTGCTAATGCTCGTATTCTGTCAGGACATTGTTAGCATACATTCACTTAAAAGAACATGTGTGTTTACACAAGTGTCCTGACCGAAAACTGCCCTCCTCCTTTGTTGAACTTCACAAATGGAGCGTGTAAAGTAAGAGTACAGATCACAGCTCTTTCACGCACACAGAAACACCAATGCTCCCCCCAAGTGCACAAAGCAGTAGTTGAGGTTGTCAGGTGGTTGTAGAGAAAGAAATGAAATTACATATTAAAAATACAAAAGATACAAAAATACATCTTTAACTGGAGAGTAGTTTTTAAACAGAATCACCTGCACAAGATAAATGATTTGTCTTATATGAGCTGTTCCAGACTGACAGGGTGTTGGCTGTGTGACAACTGTGAAGCATGACTGCTACTACTTCTGCAGTCATAATTACACTGTGTTGTGTGAGGTGCCTGTCTTTCTTCACACATTTTAGCCAAAATAAGGCCTTTATTTATCTATTAATGAAGTGCCTGGGCTCTATAACTGTCATAAAGTTTAATCTTATTCAAGAAGGGGCAGAGAGATCTACTGCAAACTGTATTTTTAAACAACACATAAAATATGCATATCAATCACTCTTCACTTGACAGGCTGTTTGCTGTAGCCATACAGGGGTGGTTTTGGGGTTATGCTTTAAAGCTAGGGTTGGTAGTCACGGAAAACTAGCATGAATTTGAATGTAGCATTTCCTCGGGACCCCCACTCCCCCATCGGAGCTCCTCCAAAACGACGCCCCCTCTCAGATGCACAAGCACAGCTGATTCCCAACCATATGATTGTGACTGATTCAAAACCGGTCCTCACCAAAAAATTATCATAGTGAAAGTTAAAAACACAAACAAACATGGCTACTGTTAGTACTCACAACTGTCATTTTTGCATTATCCAGTTGTACTGGTGACACGATATCAGGAGAAAAGCTATAATACAAATAAAACTGTAACAGCTCTACTGTTTGTTGAACGTGTTCAGTGTAGATGTTCTTAGTTCCTACAGTGTTGACAGTCAGTGAAGGCATCAGGAGAGGTGTAGAGTGTGCAAGCGGGAGAGAGGAGAGACAAGAGGAGAAGTTATTCATTCATTCAAACATTGATTGTTGTTTTGTTGGTTGGCGTGGTCACGGCCGACAGTGACCGGTTATTAAAGCTCAACGTATTCCCGAATCGACTCATCATCCCTATAGCGTCTGGATGGATGCTACAATACTATACATTTTCTGTAGAACTTATTAAGTCAGTAGAGTCTGGGGAAGCAGAGGCAGGGGACGGGGAGCACACTGGGGAAATGTACGCGCAGGAGGCGAGCAGAACGGGAGGACGGGATTTGATTGGTTTCATAATTTTGGACCCCAAAAACGGGGAGTGGTTGGTGTTTTCCCAGGTTTACTCTGGCTGTAGATAGCGGCTTTTTCCCCCTCTTTTTTAAGAACACATTGTGTATTAATTGCCATCGGGACATAAAGATCATTTTAACCAGTGTAACAAAAAGTGCATCTAAATCTGACTACCAACCCCAGCTTTAAGGAAAGTAACTAATTTATGTAAAAAAAAAAACAACAGGTCCTTAACTTACATTCATGGGCTAAAAAAGATATAACAGTTATGGTATAGAGACAGGATGTACTTTATGTGTGTAAGTATGTGAAGCTCCTGTTGAGTGTTTATCTCTCGTGCTTTGGCAACCCTATAATGCAATATGAAATCCCACACTGGGACTCCGATATTATGTAGTCATGGTATCAGTATTGAAGTACAAAGGCATGTTGGCGAAGCTGTGTCATGGCGAAGTTGCAGACCTGAAATATGAAAAGGGGATAGAGGTACATAAATAAGTGTGGCTTGTCCATTCATACCAATGGTTTCTGTGCTCTTCTGAGGTGTAGCGACCCGTAGGAAGATCTGCTGCCTCCAGGAGTGGCGGTGGCTGCGCAGAGGACTCTCCCCCATCTCATATTCTCTACTTGGTGTGGACAGAGCTGCAACATCCCTGAAATAGATATAAGTACACACACACACACAGAAAATATGACGTATTTCTGTGATAAACAGTCAGTAAGTAACAGCACACACAAATGCATAGGTACAGTTGTGCTCTTATGTTTACATACCCTGGCAGAATTTATTGTTTCTTGGGTTGTTTCTGTTGTCTTTATGATATAAAAAGAGTAAACACAGTTGTTTGATAAAAATTTTGCTTCACCCAACCACTAACCATGTGTGAAAAAAAAGGTTTTCTCTTATCATTCATATTCTCTGAAAATGGCCAAAAAGAATCACAAATTCTGTCAGGGTATGTAAACTTATGAGCACAACTGTATATCAAAAATCAGAAAAAAAAAAAATAAACACCTACCCTGATCCATAAAAGCAGCAGCATAGTTACAATTTTGGCATATAAACATGGACTTGTTTACTCTGTGAACATGTGTGTGTACCTGCTCTTTGGTTCAAGTAAATCATTCTCTTGGACAGGAGCCAGAAATTGAAATTTCAGAAAATTAGGAACAGAAGAAGAGGAGTGGAGACGAGCTCGCAGACCACCCAGCGGACTGAGATGGAGAGATGGGATGAAAAAATGTTGCAGAAAATAGTTAAAAGAGAAACTTGCCAGTTCAAACAAACAGACACGTGGCTTATGACAGATGCTTTTAATCCACATTGATTTCAGCTGAAAGATGTTGCTCGAATACATAGTAGCTGTGATTAATGCTAAAATAAAAGCTTTGACAAATTGAAAGTGCACAAAAAACAAGGAAAAGATGAGCTGAACAGAAGTCAATGCAGGATTCCCACCTTCTTTTATTCAGCCGGGCTCCAGAAGAAGGTGAGGAGGGAGGATGAGTGAGAGGAGGAGAGAGAGATGCAGGGCAGGAAGGAACAGGAGGAAGGGCAGAGTCAGTTGGGGTATGTCTGAGAAAAAGTACAGAAAGTGAGAGCAAAGAGAGAACAAGCAAAGATAATCAAAGACAACCACAGAGAGAATGAAAACAGAGACTTGTTCAGAAAGAAAGCATGAAAATGAGAGAAAAGATGTAAGACTTGTATGTACAAGTCCAATAGAGTCATGAAAGATCATGATCATGAAAACCTCTATGGTAACCATATCCTTATGAAGGCAGGATCTGACATAACCCATGGCCCAATGGCTCAGGGCTGGTACAAGTTTATGCAGGACATGTTCATTGGCTCAACACTGGGCATTGACTGCCAATCAGAATCTTTAAAATCCTTTCAAACTGCTAATCAGAGTCTGATACATCCACACATTTTAAAGAAAATATGTGTTATCAAGACAGTTGATTGATTAATTGCACCGTGATTCTCTGAAATACATGTGGGAAAGAGAATGTGGACGTAGTCTTACAGTTGCCTGTGATTTGAGAAGTCATGAAAAGTGCATAAAAAGGATATTTTATTATCACCATCCGGGCCAACAAAAATATACAAGGGGCCAGTACCACTTTTACCACTAGCCCTTTGGACTTTCTTATTGAACTTTGCATTATTTGAATGAAGGCCTCACATGGACATTTGTCCAAACCATTGATTCAGAGTAAGAGGTATCCCCTTTTCAGTTTTGTGTATTCTTCTTCTACGTCAACATTGCCCTGAATACAACAACACCAGGGCTTTGGCTTTGGCTAGGATTTGACTGTGATATAAAGCAGCTTGTAGTGGTTATTCTCAAATGGATAGGAGAACCGGGTGACAGGCCTGGTAAGCTCATTTCTTTCTGACTCAGTTCTACAAGTGTTTTCAGCTCCAAACTTGTTATGTCCAACTTAACTGCTGCTGACTCAAGTACCATCACTTCAGTGAACAGACAAATCATCAGAATTTGGGCAGCTCCCCCTTGAGCCTAAAAATATAACTCCAAGACATTTTACATACACAAAATAAAGTATGTCATGAAGCTTTTTCCTTTTTCTTTAAACCATTTCTGTTTATTTACTTTAATGGACTGAAACAAGCACACACACACACACACACACTCACACTTTCCTTACTTGCTCTGGTGTGGAGTGTCGGTGCTGACCGAGTAGTGTCGTACAAGCTTTGGCTTTGTGGTTGCAGTGAGGTCCTGTGGAGAGTGATTTAGCGTGTGCATTGGTGAGTACTCTGCTGATGTGGGGGTGGGAGGGTGGCTGAAGGTGCTGGCTCGTCTGCGGAACCCCTTTGGCTGAGCGTCACAAGAAGAGGAGGAGGGAGACAAGCGGGGAGAGTCGTCGAGGCGTTTCAGGTCTCCTGTTGAATTGTGGCACCTAAATATGACAAGTAAGGTGTGTTAGGGGAAATACTTTTAGTGCTTTAAGATTTAAATAGCTGCCCAATTAGCCTCTTCTTCCAAGAGCTCCTTATCAAGATCCTCCCAGTCTCAGCTGCAGCTGTGCTGTTCTTTTGGACCCAAGTAAAATAAATAAGCACGTCTGACCTTTAAGCACTGACTGTTCTGCCCCGAGATATGACTCAGAGTATGAGCTTGTGTTTTTACCTGAGTGGGCTGGTGGATTGCAGAATGGCGGAGGAAGGCAGGGGGTCATCTAGACAGGACTGCTCCGGGCTGCTGATGACCGTACAAACAGAGGAGCCGCTGTCACTTCCAACACTGTTGTCCCTTTGAGTTCTGGCTTTGTTGCTCCCCTGCCAAAAACATCCACTTACTGAGTTTATATACAGGTTTTGGATTTTATAAGATCACAAAACAGGACAGCACCTTGGGGACCTTTATCACATAATACTAGATCTATGATTAAGAGAATAATAATTACTTAAATGATTCTGTTTTTCTTCTGTGTTGCATCACACACAAAAATAGCATAACAAGTTTTTACTTGAGCATTACTGGAGACAAACCAAGCTAAAAAGAAGAAGGAATTCTACCTTCCAGATCCCCTCCAGGGACTCAGTAAGAGAGCGCTTGGCTCGGCTTTTGAACTGCTCAAGTCGCTGTCGACTACTGCTCTGCTGCTGTGCCTCCACTGAGGCTGGAGCTGCCTCCTCACACACCTACACACACATGGAGACAGATAGGGAGACAGAATTGTTCAGCATGGATAGCTATAGATGGAAACTGATCAGAAACTGTCATGTAACTTGTTAAACTGTTAAATGAATGTAGGACATCATTAAAATAGAGACAGGAAAGCTGGTGCAGTTTTAGAGTTTTGTTTAACAGTAACCTGTTTGCTGTCTCCAGACAGTGTGTGCTGATGGCTTCTCTGCCTCTCCTCATACAGACTCCTCAGAGAGGCCATTACCAGCTCATTCTCTTCCTGATCGCTTTTTGGACGGGCCCTCTAAAACATACAGACAAAAACAATGTTTTTGACTGTTGACATTAAAATCAGGGTCATAATATGAATGTATTTGACTCAAAAACTCCAGATTACACGACTGTAGTGGATATATTTTAACACAGGTAGCATTCATTTCAGGCAAGTTGAATGAAGAACAACTTTCAAAAAATATAAAAGCCCAAAACTGCTTGTAAGTGGTAAAAAGAAATTCCACAATATGTTACACATTGTGTACTGAAGATGTTTTGTTTTGAGGGCTCAAGATAAATATTCATTGATCAATAAAAGTAAAGCATCTTCTGTCGTGGAGTTGCAGTTCAGCAACATCACCAGCAGCTGTCAGCAGAGTCTCAAAGAAGCATTTGAAGGCAGCAACATGACTAGTCTCAACTGAACTAACTGCATTATTGATCTGTTAGATAAATATAATCCATGCCCCCCGGGGACAAATAAAGTTTTTTGAATTGAATTGAATTGAATTTTCAAACATTATGTGAATCAGTGTTAACACACCAATCTACCTGGCTTTATCAGAAAAGAGACTGAGGGAAAGAGAAAGCAGTTAAGAGCAGCACAGAATATATTACCAGGGAAGCCGAGGGTTGAGAGAAGATAATGATAGGATATGTATATTATATAGAGATGTGTATAGACAGATGAGTGCACCACTGTTAATCCCACAGGAAAAACTGAGGGTTCTACAGTGTGTCAGTCATACTGTTTGGTAAAACTTGTAGACCGACTGGTTTGCTTCCATCTGCAGTGACCTCTTAGGAAACTTCAAGAATTTATCACATTGCCCCAGAACTGCTTTAGACTGAAACAAGTAGGTACATTACCATAGTGTTTTCAAACACTGAAGCTTGCTCCTGGTTGTCAAGAGTGGCCAAGTGCCGCTGAAGCTCCAGCTTAGTTTTAGATGGATGTAGCCCTGAAAGAAATGAAAACCAGAAATACAACTTAATCTCATATATTGCACAACTTATAACTACATCATAAAGTTAAAACACCAACATCAGGGTGTTGTTGAGGGTAGATGATTGCCATTTGTATTCATGAAACATTAAAATCAGCCATTTGAACTTATAAACATAGAGTCCTTGAGTACTCGGCCAGCATTAAGGAAACAATTTCATTACAACTATGACAAATAACCATGAATCATTTTCTAAAATTGTTGAGCTTACACACAAGTCAGAAGGCTTTTATCATCTTTTTTTTTAATTTTCAGAGTGTAACAAAAGCCTGTCCATGGGGGCTTGCCTGATTTCTGATACAAAGCTATAACGGAGAGAGACAAGTCTTTAATGTAATGGATTTAGGAAGACGACAGTGTCAACTATAGTTGTGTCCATTGATATGGACACAAATTTCATTCATTTGAAGATGGTCTAAGGTAGTGCATCCATCTGGTTTACAAATCCTAGAAATATTAAGTTTCACTTTAAAGCCTTTAAGTTGGTTGGCAAACACCTCGGTTTGTCTCCCCGAATGTAAAGCATGGTCTTACTTTTTAAGAGTAAAATATTTAATTGAGTGAGTTGTAAGCAGGTCAAATTTTGTCTGGAAGCCCAGCGACAGTTCCCCACCTTCTATCCTCTCACACAGTCTGTGGAGCTGCTGCATGGGGCAGCTGTCACACTGCTGGCTCTGGGTCTTTGCATTTTGCTGCAGTGCTGCCACAGAGAAAGCCTGCTTCAAGGTCAGCATGATCTCATCCACCTACAAGAACAAAATACAATACGTGTGATTTCCTTTAGCCATCTAATAATGTAGACCCTTTCAAAAACTGAAATGTTAGTTTGCTTCTGCTGAACCTCAGTTTCTGCTCAACATTGCTTCCTAATACAGAGAACTATTATGTACATTTATTTATATATGGTTAACAATAAGATCCATTCTGTGTGCATGCCTGTAGCTCAGCTCAAGTCTATGTCAGTATGATTAAGAAATCAGGGTCACTGCAGATATTTAACCCTCGTCTAAAAAGAGAAAATAGAAAGCAGTTTGTCCCAAGGGTTTCCTAGCTTATTTAGGCAACAAAAAAAGACTGGGAATTATTGATGGCAGCCTGAGACTCACTAGTTCAAGAATTTAAGTATCATTTATCTGATACAAGCTAATCAAACTGCATCATTAACTGAAAATTGTTCTGCAAAGCCCTTTTAATCAAACTGACAGTCCATTTGGCACTACATGACTTGGTGTAGCACAGATGCACTGAGTCAAAGTTCTTAAGCAAATGTGCACAAATGAATCATGATTGATAGAAAACAACATCTGTGGGAAAAAATTCTGCTTCAGGTATTGTGACAACCAATTTATGTGTGGGCTGATCAAATATGAGAAGAAAAATGAGACAATATATGGAAATTAGTCACAGGAATTACTCACTATTCCTCAACTCTGCATTATATGTACATGAAGGTGGGGATGTGATGATAAACATATTAATGAGTGAGCGGGATGTACCAAAATACATATTTAAATCTGCAGAGGCTTTCTAAATGGGGGCAGAAAATGTGTAAATAAATGTACACAGATGAATTATTGTGCTCTCTACATATTGTGTCTCTCACCAGGGATTCATCAGTACACTGGAAGACATAGCAAACAAAGTGGCAGCTCCCCCCGTCAACCGTCTCCCTGCAAATGAAGCCAAAGTGATCCACATGACGAATACCCTGGAAAGAAAAAGATTTGTTAGGATTCCAAATGTTCAGAAGTTACACAAAAACCTAGACTGATGAGGAGACACTTTTAGCCTCATACCTGTGAGCAGAAGGAGATTTCTCTGAAACTCTTCTCTATGGCAACTTTCTTAGTGTCTGGACTGATCAAGAAGATCTGAGACCTGCCCACCTAAAAGAGAAAAACACAAAGACAAATGCTTAGAATTTGTTCCTAAGTGATTTGGCAAACACAGGGATTTATCACTGATCTTGTGCTGCAGAAGGGAACCTTATCATCATATATTTTTAGTTCTTTTTAGTGTTCAAACAAACAAACAAAGAAGTTCCATTTCCTCTTTTCTCAAAATGTTTTGGTTATTTCTAGGACAGTTCTGCTTTATGGGATAACCCCATTCATACCATGATGAGAGCGTGAGTCACTTCACTGGTAAACCTCAACAAGGGACTCATAATTAAGTGACCCTATATCCATTACATCCCATCTCTTCAAGCTCCCCGAGCAGGACTACTCTTACTGTGAACAGGGTCCTCTTCGTGATATCAAATATGAATCATATAATGAGACTATTCCTGGAGGGAAAGGGGGATTCAATCTTTTTCACAAGAGTTAGGGTGGTGATGTCACAGAGGTGATATCATCAGCACAACTATCCTTTGCGGCAGCAGCAGGATGTATCATCAGTGTCAATAACATGTCTGAATTTGCTGGTCGAAGCAGATACAGGCCCTGGTGGTTCCTGTGCCAGTGGTCACCACTTCCTGTCAGGGTGACAAACAGGAAATCTCCTGTTGGCAGGGGGTCACTGAGGTCAGATGAAGGTGAATCAGGGGAGCGTGACTGAGCTCACTTTGAGCAGCAGTCAGCATTTGCTCTTGCTGAGTCATTAGGGGATTTACAGTATATCTTTGCCTCTCCTTTGTTCTCCCGTCTCTCTGTCCTTTATGAGCAACTGTGCATGAGGAACTTGGCATTTGGGGGAATCTGAAATTGTACTTTACTGTAAAGTTCTGTTCTTTTTCTCAACACATGCAAATATAGGCATTTTGGGGCAAATAGAAAGACCCCAGAAAAGAATGTGGGTCTGAAAGTAAAAGGCTTTATGAGAATGTTATTGTTATAATGACTACCAGTGCTCATCCCTGCTCTGGTTCAATGTCAAACAGTAAAGCACAAAGTTGGTGACAGATTTCCTTCCATGCTTAGAAAGAATCTCTGCATCTTAATAAATAATATAAATATTTGGTTAATATTAGACTAAGACAATGGCTATCATGGACTGTATTGAGAAAAAGAGCAGGACATTGCTGCATCACCCAAATAAAAATGTTTCTGTTACATTTTTTCAAGTTGTATTTTGGGGCTTGTATGCCTTCATTTAGAGAGGATAGGACAGTGGATTGAGCAGGAAACCGAGAGAGAGAGAGAGAGAGAGAGAGAGAGAGAGAGAGAGAGAGAGAGAGAGAGAGAGAGAGAGAGAGAGAGAGAGAGAGAGAGAGAGAGAGACAGTGGGGAGTGATATGCGTGGAAGGGGCCACAGGTTGGAACACAACTGCTTGAAGGCCATAGCCTCTGTACACTGGGTGCTCGACTTTACCACTATAAAACCGCTGCTTCCAGTTAAGTTCTTCTAGAAACCTCTTGTATGGAACTTTTGGTTTGTGTAGATTTTGGACAAAGCACAAGGATTTATCTCTGCTGATCTTGTCAAGTAAACATGCAAGTAATGTTTTCTGACATAATATCATCCTTCTTCATTTTGAATGTACAAAAGGTTACTCAGCCCTAATGCCTATACAGAAATATATAGGTATAAGCAATGTAAAACACATATAGAAATAATCTACAGGAGCTTTGGCATTTTTTTTTGCAACTTGAAACATTTAACAAAGAAATTAGAATTTTGAAATTATGAGTTGAAAATGTTGAAGCAGATGTACCAGAAAATGTCTGATCTTGTTTGTGCATGCATGTCAATTCATGAAAGTCCATACCGTAAAAAGCATGGTCCTGTTTTCCTGCAGGCTGGTGGGCTGCACTCCAGCAGAGTGGGCATGTGCATCAGTAGTGTTGTTGTGGGAGATCTCCGGTGAGAGTCCATTCTCATCCAGGGCCTGTAGACAGGGAAAGCTGGGGTCTTTTTTAAACAGAACAGGACGCTTCCCTGTGGTTGGGCTCCCTGCTGCATCATTTCCAGCAGCACCACTCCCAAGTCCGTTACATTGAAGGGATAATGCCCTCTTCAGCCCACCCCCCAATCGCCCACTATCTCCTCCTTTATTAGCCGTCCCTGAGCCATGCAACTGGCTAAACTTCTCGATGCACTCGTCAATAAGGGCAGGAGGGGCTTTCTTATGAGCGACGCTCACACGGCCACAGAACAACACCTCAAACTTCTTTGCAAAAGTTGTTGGGGACACAGCAGGAGGGGGGGGTGCAGAGGTCATTAATTTGGAGTGAGAAGAAAAGCCAGTTTCAGAGGGATCACGGCCACCAGAGGAAGGTTTGTTGGAAATGTTGTTGATGTCATCATTGCGTGCTGAGTTCTTGCCAGCTTGCCTTAACGTACTGATGATCTCAGGAACCTGGAGTGACAGTGAGGAGAGAAAGAGAACTTGTCATTACAGTAACACTGCAAGATTAATTGCTAATGCTCAGTGACTACATACTGGTGAATATGATCACAGACATTTGAGACGAAGAAAAGAGAAAGATCCTTGAAAATACTTTCTGTGGGTGAACTGTGGGTTTCAGGCCTTAAAACAATGACACTTGAATTAAATGTAAAACTACACTGCATGCATTATCATATTTTTTGTTTTAAACGCAGACTGTATAAAAACCTGGACAGCACAACAGCTCCCCTGAAGTAAAGCCAAAACTTTACAGCTCTACTGGTGGCAGGCTGCAGTATGGGTCTTAAAGCAAACTTTCTCCATCGCAATTGATATCACAGAAAGCATGAGGGGCATGCATAAACAGTGTTGTCAGGTACATTTCTAGTCAAGTCAATCTAGTCAAGCAGAGGTCCCTGAATTTTCTAAAAATACCCAGAGTGCATGTGTGAAAACAGTAGGTTCCCAGCATAGACTGTATCAAATATGGACGTAGTATCCGTGACGTCTATTTCTGAAGCGCTGTTTTGAGGCCAATCATCGGCGGTGGCCATATTGCTGCTGTCGAGAGATTGTGACATGAAGAGGCGGGCTTTGAGCCTCCTAACCAACAGCTACAGTGTTCCTGCCTGTCAATTAAGTCAGATGTGCCTCTCATTGGAAGACTCGTAATCTCAAGATCTTTGAAATTGTCGCGTTACTTTTGTACCAGTCTGTAAACATGTTTATTTCTGCTGTAAAGATCGTCTTTTTTGAACTGGTGTGTATGTGGTTTCCGGTACTTCCGGAGCCAGCCACATGATGAACTGCAGTTTTTAAGCACTTCCGCATTGGACTCATATTTTAGACCAGAGGTTGCTGCTTGGTTCCCAGATAGTGATCAGTGGTCAATGGAAATGGTAGTATGCTGAAATCAATGCTTAATACATACTGACAAACATAAAACAAATTTTCCATGTATCGATGTACACTATGAAGGAGAATAACTTATGGTGTAATGGGTGTTTTAGCTCCCTTCAATATACTGCAGTCCTTGTGATATCTTCCTGCATTGAAAAGAAGCCAAAGTCGGACCTTTCGGCTCAAAGAAGGCTTTGTACTCACTTTTCTCTTTCCCTTCTTTCCATGTTCCTTGTTACTCTGTCCCTCTGAAATGCAGCTGACTGAGAGCATTTCTACTTTCATTTGTAATAAAACTATTTCAAGAAACTGTTTACGAGTATCCACATTTTGCTAAGTTGTATTGGGTGCTTTTGGATGTTTGTGTGCAAGTTGTTTGATCTGAGCAAGCTACTGTTTGTGTATGAGTGAGTGTGTGGGAGAAACAGAAAGACATTCCCAAATGGATCTACCTATTCCTGAACGACAACAAAAAATACAAGCATGCACGTTCCGAAAAACAAATAAAGCTGCAAAACACTCTTCCACACAAGGTTCATACACACTGTAAACACACCGACTCAAGATGACATAGAGAAAGAAAAGAAGAGTAGAAATGGGAGAGTAAAAAGGTGCATTTCGACCAAAAGTTCCGGGTCTTTTAGCCCCCAGACTTCTTTACCCTAAACTAAAAGGTTCTGTGCCCACCATTGTTGTCTGCGTTTCAACCGCGGTCTGAAGTTCAGTTTAGATTGTGCAAATCAGGCCAGTGACGTATGAGGAAATAAAAAGTAAAGGTACTACACCACCAGACCATTAGAGGGCAGTAAAACAAAGACGAATGCCATTCATCAAAGATGACACCAGACAGACAGACAGGTATCATTGTAAGCAGCACAACAGTTAGCCTGTTAGCATGGAAGAGACTCAGCTCGCGCTGTTTTATATCGGGTTATATTTCATCACAGATGGATTCGCTAGGGGCGCTGGTGGCCTAGTGGTCTAAGCGCCGGCAGAGGCAACAGTCCTCGTCGCAGGGGTTGCCGGTTCGATTCCCAGCCGGTCGACCACCTCCTGCATGTCTTCCCCCCGCTATCTTCTCCCCAAATTTCCTGACTCTCTTCAGCTGTTCTATACAATAAAGGCAAAAAGGCCAAAATATAACTTTAAAAAAAAAACAAAAAAAACACAGATGGATTCACTGAATGACGTGAGAGGAGATAAGTGCGAGTAGTAAAGATGTTTCAACATGGCTTTACAATCGATTTTAACTCCAAAAGCCGTTGCAGAGATCGCCAGTGTTTTGGTTTAAACTGCGACCCTGTTAACTACCGACTTTCAGCCGGATGCATCCCTCATAAACGTCTTTAGACAATCATTAAATACTTATCTGATGAGGATATTGAATCTTAAAACTCCCTATGTGTTTCAACAGTTGTGTAAAATCCAGAAACACTGACACGTTCATCTGAAGGTCCCCAGTATACAGGGTCACCTTTAAAACCGTAACACCGGAGACGCATTTGCGGTGGGCTGAGAGAAGACTTCTGTTACAATGTGCTAAATCAAGGGAATCTAGGCGTCTTACACATACAAAATAAATAGAAAAAAATTAAAGAAAGAGAAATCAAGTGAATCACAGATGTGTGTGATGTCATTGTGGACGGCGGGCGGAATAAAAACACTGCTGCTAATCTACCAATCAGACCCATTTAACATTGCAGGCCCTGCCCCCCAAAATCCCTGGGACCTTTGAAAAGTGCTACTCCCCTAGCAGGGGCTTTTTAGGGAGGAGATTATCTACCCCTGAACTAAATTTAGACCCTGGGTCCACCGGTTGAAACGCAAGTAGTTCCGGGTTAAAGTTCCTCTGGTCGAAAAACGCCGAAACACACATAAAACATCATAACCAGTTGTCAGTAAGTACCCTGTAAGACTTTGGTTTTATGATGCTACTGAGCTGGAGGTGAAATTGATTGTATTAATCTATTTCAAGTAAAAACAAAAAAAAAGACAAATAAAATGAATTTCAACTAACTCTGGAAACTGTCCTGCAAAACAGCAGCTTCCTTGAGTTCTTGTACTTCAAAGTAGAGACACATTTCATTTCAGATGCCGGGGAAATATACATGTTCCTGTGTGCTAGAAAGAAAGATGAGGGATGCATTCACAGAGAGGCTGATGACTCTTCAGGAAGTGAACAATTATGCATAAACGGTCCTCTTGTAAACTGTCCGTTGCAAGTTTTGTCTCAAATTGGTGGTAAACAAATGCAGAGACACAACCCATGTATTCAATCATCTCAAAGCATGAGCAGTGTAACAAAAAAAATGTGTGGCACTGTTTGAAATATCAAACTCTTCCTTTACACCTTAAACTATTCATATTGTCGTTAAATTGAGATGCTGTCAGCACAAATTAGTGACTAATTCTGCAGTGCTGCTGGTTCACTGCAGCTCAGATTATGTTTACTCTGCAGTCTGAACGGCTTTTGATATCAGCACTCTTTTTATTACCACAATTTTAGTCACATAGTACAACAGGGTCAGAGCTCTGCCTTGTTGTCCCACCAAACACTGTGTCCCTGGCTGAAATCCCAGATGGATCCAGGAGTCAAAACATAGAAGTTCATAAAAAAGGAACCAGATGAGTTTTAAAAAAGTGCTCCTTCTTTTGAGTGATTATACACACTCTTCAGCTTTTTTAAACTTTACTCAGGAAACTGCAATAAATAGAGATTATGTGTTACTTGGCTGTGAGAGTAGTTCATACAATCTATATAAACACCACTTTTCAAACTGTTTGGATACAAGCCTGTTTGGGAGGAAAGAAGTGGTTTGGAAAAAGATAAGAACATCAGAAAAGGCTTTGTGTTGTTTCCTGGAAATGTACCATAGGACTTCATTTCTAAAGAATAATCCCTCATCAAAATTTAAATTCTGTAGATTTCTGTATGATTGGGCGAAAGTAAATGTGAAAGTCTTTGATGTTAATCAAAGTGAGAAATGTGCTTCTTATATTACAGTGCAGGGTCTTTTTCTATGATTTTTGACCTGTGCTTACCTTGTACAGAAACAGACATGGAGGGTTGAATGGGGACAGCAGGGAACAAATCAAGTGTAACTGAGGGCTCTCACTCAGACTGAAAAACCTTTACTGTGAAAACGCTTTCCATGACTAACTCAGAGGATTTCCATGACCATTAAAGCAGCAGCCTGACACTTTACTTGTGCCTGTCTTGCATGCACACACACACACACACACACACACACACACACACACACACACACACACACACACACACACACACACACACACACACACACACACACACACACACACACACACACACACAAAAGAAGCTAGGAAATTCGACAAACTCCATTAGGAGTCTATAAATGATGTATCCTTCCTCATCTTGTTGTATAAATGAGGGCTGCTTGTCTGTGGTTATGGTCAGCTTCAACTCATTTCAGTTTCAATGCACTTAATGTATGTTTGAGCACCAAACAAGTATCAAAATAGACAGGTATTAACCGTTCAGGCGGACAGAAATCACTGTTTAAGCTTTCATATCTTTTTTATCTCTGAAAGAAAACATGTAGTCTTTTTTTCACTTTGATCATTGTTCCATCTGCTCAAAACCTGTGTGTTGAAGCAAAAATATGACAACATGATGAGAGAAAGGAAAAGGTCAGCAAAGTGATACCAAGCAGGTAACATTCATTATAGTCTTTCCAAGTAAAGGCTGATTTATACTTCTGCGTCGGATCGAAGGCGTACCCTACGTTGGAGGTCCGCATAGCTCACATACCTACGCAGAGGCCTACGCACTAGGGATGGGAATTTACAGTAATCCTTGTACTCGATTACTCGAATTACCAAATGAACAACAACTTGAGTACTCGCAATTATTATTATTTTTTAACCGTAAATAATAAATAAATAAATAAATAAATAAAAGTCCGTCGGACACGGACCTACCTGACCAGAATTGTAACTTTATGTTTAAACATTAATATAAATAACCAACATCAGAAAGATATTTCAATTTCAAATGCATTTATTTAACAACCGAACAACATAACAGCCTCTTACGTTTTGTTTAACATTCTGCTGTCATGTCACCACAGCAGCATATATGGACACTCTCAAATAACAGACTACATCATACAGTCATCGTTAAAATAAATAAATTGTAGGCTAATCAACTAAAAAACAGTTTTTAAGCCTGCAGCTTCTCTTGGCAAAAAAATAAGCAAAAGACGTGATGCGAGACTGTTATCTGTCTCCTCTGTTTTCTCCTTGTGCTTTAAGCGTATGTGGTTAAGCATCTAACTAGTATTTCTATGGTATGCAAGTTTAACGCCACCTATCTTGCACTGCACATTAACGTAATCGTTTTTTTCGAAGCACTTCCAGACATCACTTTTTTTAACTGACATGCTGCAGGTGTCGCAGACGGTTCTGTGTTTGTTGTGCTTTCGCTTTCGGTGGAATAATATGTTCCTAGAGAGTTGCCGTAGCTGCCGTTAAACAGTTGTTTTTGCTGAAATCTGGCTCGGTGTGTACTAAAGCTGAAGCCGTGGCCGGAGAAGTCATACGTTTATATACCATTAATTATTTTCCTACCTAGTATATTCAGTTAGGCGAAAACAAAAAGCACATGGTCACACATGTGCTGTGTGAGTTCAAGTTATGTTGCCAGGTGCACGAGTAACAAAATGCTACTCCAATAATGGGGTCAATGGCAAGTACCTGAGTACTCGAGTATTCGTACCCATCCCTACTACGCACGTAGCTGACATGCACCTCCTCCAAAATGTAACTACTCGTAGAATTGAGGCGGACCACAAACCCTGGGATTGGTCCGCGAATTGCTGTGCATCATGGAAACATAGACACACAAGTATGAGGTGCTCATGTCTGCATTAGCCCCTGCTGCGTAGGGGCGATGCAGAAGTATAAATCAGCCTTAACAGAATCAGCAACATAATAAAAACCTGCAACTGTGATAGCTTATTGTGCAACATGTCACAAATGTGAATGCTGTCTTTCAGCACACTGATGAACTACTGTGTTTCTCTTCAGGATCTTTCGATTATACAGCAGGGACACTATGTGCTGTTTATCTTCAGCCTTGTGCTGATTACTGGCAGTGGTTGCAACATCAACACTAAAGGTGAAATACACAAAGAAGCACAATCATCCCCGAACAACCACTAATGATCTGCAGTGAGACAGACTGTTTGTCCTGTTGCAGCTTAATGACCTGAAGTGTTATTTCTGCAAGAAGTTCAGAACACAATGGGTCAAAGGTCAAACAGCATACATGTATGTTTTTCTACTTTGACATAAATAACTACTGTATTCAGAAATCCAACATTTCCCAGGCTAGAAACTAAAAGACTACCTCTATGTAAATAAATACAACCCAACAACTTAAAATATAAAAAGCCAAGTGTAGGTCTAACTTGAAGCTTTGAGTTTTTGTTGTAATGTCATGTTTGCAAAAAGAGGTGCTGTTTCACAAAGGGATATCGTCATTATCAATGAGTGCTATATCCTATGGTGGCCCTGACGAACAAAACAGATTTACAAAAAATGAAACACTTTTACAAAGTTGGAGACAATTTTACAAACGACGGAACACTTTTACCATTTCTTAAACAAATTAACATTTCATTTTTATGGAAAGGGAATGTACCAAATACCGGAAGTGATCCACAAGTGATTGAGTGAGGGGTCATTTAGTGTGTTTTGATGGAGAGAAACCAAACGGAGCAACATGGTTTACATATTAGGACATCCTCAGGTCTCAGAGTGAGGTGTCCAACCTCAGATGAAAAGGCATCATATCTCCGCAAAACCTTCATCATGTGTCAGAATTCAGATGAAACGGCCTCAGACCACATCGCCTCAGGCTAAACGGAGTCAGACTCAATGGTAAAAGTGTTCCGTTGTTTGTAAAATAATCTCCAACTTTCTAAAAGTTTTTCATCTTTTGTAAATTTGTTTCCTTAAATATAAATTTGTTTTGGCCTTGGTAAAAGTGTTTTGCTAATGTTTTCCAGTATGTAAATTTGTCTCCAACTTTGTTAAGTGTTTCATCTTTTTTAAAATGTTTTTGTCCTTCAGGGCCACCGTAATATCCTATGGCTGCCAACCCACATTCTTCCTTCTACTGTGAGCTCAGTTTTCTCCGGCACTACTACACTGGCAGTGAGTGCACCACACCAAGGAACCAAAAGGAGGAAGTAGATGAGCAAAGCAGAAGCAGTTGTTGAGTCACATCTGTGCTGTCATCAGTGAGAGATGCTTCTGCAGCTACTAAAACTCACTCACACACACACACACACGCACACACGCACACACACACACACACACACACACACACACACACACACACACACACGCACACGCACGCGCACACACAACCACACACACCCACACAAACACTAACAAAAGTCAGGTCATGCTGTGTCTTGCATCGGCATGAGGTGTGCTAACTGCTGCTCTTTATCAAAACATCATGCTCAGTCCTTTGTTCAGTGTTCAGTGTCAGTGTCAGCAGCAGTACTGGATGTTTTGTTTTCTAAATGCTTCAAATTTAACAAACTGGATTAGCACTTCAATCTTTTCTTTTCACACCAGCAGCAGAGTGCTTTAAATTACTATGTATAGTTAAGCATTAAAATTAAGCATTTGAATTTGATAGGTCGTCTGTTGTTCTGACGGTTACTTTTCAGATTGAGGTCCTAAACAAAAAATAGAGATACTTTTACATTTAGCACACAGTACATCTGTGCATATGGTTATGTTCCTCTTTTATTAAGGGTCTCCATAAAATCAAAAACAGTGGAGACAACAGTTCAGTTATAAACAAAGCTCAAAGCTGCATCACTACAGTTCTTTGAAAATCAAAGCTTCAGGGTTTCTGGGAGCAATGATTTCAAGTCTTACAGGTTTAAATGTCAACCAGTGGGATTCCTCCCTGTGCTCTGGAATTGCAGCAGACAGGGTTCAGAAAGGAGACGGTGTACTGTCATTTCCGGTATCTGTGTCATGTGCGTCTTTTCCCACTGCCCAGCCCCTTTAAGAGACACAGCAGGTCCTGAGACTATTTGTTTAAATAAGACAAGTGAATGTGGTCGTAGATTATGACGGACTCTTTGGTGAAAACTGGACACCCCTCCTCCTTTTTTAAAAGCCTCATATCTAGAATTGATCAAACAAATCAGGAGAAAATAACTTTTCAGGTGCTGCTGTCTGTGTTTCAGCAACACACTGTCAACAGAGATGTGTTTTCTTTCACAAGATCTCCTGACCAGTATCTCTGCTCCTTGTTTGAAGGGATACAACAATCCGTTCCTGATATTGAGTCTCAGTCAGATACTGACCTAAAAATCTAGATTGGGTAATGGTGATGGTGGGCTGATCCATGGGGCAGATCTATTCAACTTAGTTCTATGCTATTCTGTGTTCACAACAACCACTTGTGTGTACTGTCATCTGCACAGCGGTAGATCTGTGCACCTTGCAAGGTGGAGAGCTAACATAGCATGGAGAGAGCTAACTGCAAAGACTCAGCCATTTGGATACATTTCATGCTCCAAGCGGCAACCTCTGGTCTCAAAATATGAAGCCCATGCGGAAGTGTTATAAACTGCAGTTCATTAAGCGTCCGCTTCAGGCTGGCTGCAGAAACACTGGAAACCACATACACACCAATTCAAAAAAGACGATATTTGTAGAAATAATAAACATGTTTACCACCTTGTTCAAATACGGTTGGGGCCTGAATAGCTAATTTCTCTATCAGCACACACAAGGGTTGCACGATATTATCGGCATGTTATCGGTATCGGACGATATTGGATAAAAAATGAACTATCGGACATCAGCCAACATGCCAATATCCGCCGATATAATTAACCGATAAAATAATGGGCTGCTGCACACATGTTGGGCTCATGTTTTAAGTTAAATTTGAATTTAAGCAGCAGTCTGTAAGGTACTGTACGTGAGCTGACTAATTTAGGCACATTTACCGTCAAAGAGTAAACCTTTTTATTTAATTTGGGTTTAATTGCTGTACAGTTGCACTGTTCACATGTTCCCTGTGAACAGAGGTTAGGTTTACTTATTATGTCAAATGTGAAATTGGCCAAATTTGCCCTGGTTGTGGGTAATGTTATGATTGTCTTAGGGAGAGCCAATACAGAAGAGAAAGGATGATCTCCGCAATAAGTTGTGTGGAAACAAATATCCGTATCGGTAATCTGCTAAATGAACTGTAAAATATCGGCATATTGGATATCGGCAAAAAACCCAATATCGTGCATCCCTAGCACACACTGTACGGCGGACAAATTTTCTTATAACGCGACAGTTCAGAAGATATCAAGATGACATGACTGACTTTACTGCCAAGTGGGAACACTGTAGCTGTTGGCGAGGAGGCTCAAGGCTAGCCTCTTTACCTCACACTAGCTTGACAGCAGTTAGGTTGACTTCAGCATTTCCAATATGGTTCCCGCTGACGATTGGCCTCAAAACAGCGCATCAGAAACAGATGGGTGACGTCACGTATACTACTATATTTTGAAAACTCGTTGAAAATGAGGGACTCTGCCACCTGGTTGAACATTTTGAGCCAATGTACAGTTCACCGTTACGTAAATATCTTTCCGACACTGTTCTGTCTCACTCCACAGGAAAGTGTGTAAACACTTAACAGAGTCAAACGATGTTACAGCGATGAGCTCCACCACATATATCTGCAGCTCTAATGTTTGCCCAGTCACTCTTACGTGTGGCAGTACACTGACTGGACACAACTTGCACGCCACACAGTGAAGTGGTATATGCTTAAAACATCCACTTCCACACATCTCAGATATACCTTCCAGTGTCCATCTTCTTGAGTATATCCTCCTTACTGTGTTTCTACTCCCCTCACCCACCGTCATCAGCATCCAGACTCCATATTTATCCCTCTCTAGCTTCAAGTGTCTCCTTGTTTGTAATCATCGTGGCATGAGAGCAGAGTCTGCTCTCTGTCCACTAACAACAGACCTCTCACTGTTATGCTTACCCTCTTCCATTCATCAACCTCTTGTACTTGCACTGCCCGATAGTCTAAAACACTTCAACCAACAGAGACACTAGGTCCTTACGTATGCTTCTATCTCTTTTGTGTCCCTCTGTCATTAAAGACACAGAACAAGCAGAAAGAGAAGGAGGATTTGTTTTCTTAGTGGCACTGCTCCAGCCTTTCCCGATTTCAGTCAATCTCTGTGTCACTCCCTCTCCTTTGTTTGGCAGAAGACGTCTCCTTAACAGCTCAGTATAATGATGTTTAAGTCTATACTTAGTTAATTAACTGCCAATTCACAAGTATATTAGTCTACCATGAAAAGGACCTTATATTAGGTTAAGTTTACTAGGGGTGTAACGATTCATCTACAACATCGATGTATCGATTTATATTCCAATGATCCGACTACATCGATCTGTGTTTGGCAAGTTGGCCTTCCGGACGACATATATCGATCTAACATTGTTTTAGAAGGTAATAAATTGATTGTATCAATACTAGGAAATAAAACATTGGATTTAAGCACGGCAGACTTTATATGGATGTGTTTTTTTGCACTTTTAATGATAAAGATGTTAAACGTTACTCAATTCAGGCTGCCTGTCTGTGACGTCATCCCCACTGCAGCAGACAACAAAACATAGCATGGTGGATGGCAGAGGAGAAGCCAGAGGAGAAGCAGAGGAGAGAGCAAGAAATTATCATGCCACCATTGCGGTCTAGCGTGTGGAAACACTTTGGCTTTTGCAATGACGGAGATGTTCTAAATACGTCGCTCACTGTTTGTAGGATGCGTAAAGGTCAAGTAAAGTGCCACGGCAACATGACAAATCTATCCTGGTTCCCTTACAAGGAACAACAGGAATCTAGAACTTTCCAGTATCAAGGTATTTATTTCACTGTCACACTGGTTGAATTTTTGGCTAAAAAGTTACTGAATCCATTTCAAGTCACTGAATCGTTTTGGATCGTATCGTTCTAAATGAACCAATATCGTCATTTAATCGTATCGGCAACCACGAATCATGATACAAATCGAATCGTTGTTAAAAAGAATTGTTACACCCCTAAAGTTTACTCATACAATGTTCGAGTCCATAGAAATCTGTTTTGTTGTTTGAGATGGTGATGTGTTTCAGTTTGTCTTGGAGGGAAACGCCTGAGGATCCACCAGAGAGCGAAGAAGGAATGTGCTAACTGTCTGTGGGCTAACATGCTGCATTAACTTAAGGCTAACTGGACAAGACTTCAGTGTTACCTCATCGATTAATGTGATGCATGCCAAGGACACATCAGCTGCATTTGGTTGTCAAGGTCGTTAATCCACAGGGGAAAAAAATCCTTCCCAATAATCCCCCACTTTGTTCTAACATCATCTGATAATTGTGCATTTAAATGAAAGAATAATGTCTCTTTCTGTTTCTGTGGATGTGTAAAAGACTTGTTTGTTTTTTTTACAGAAAGGACAGCTGTTACCACTTTTAGGAAGCTGTTGATCTCTGTAACCTTGACAAATAAATACAGTCTCATTCCTTTGCATCTCACAGTGTGTCGTTCATTCTTAGATCTCTTATTCAAACTGCTCTCCCTTTTTTAGACCCCAACTAACATTTTCCTTCCTTTTTTAGACTGCTTGTACAAGGCTGAAACATCTGATTTGGAGTTGTGGATTAGGAGGATTGAGGGTTAGTGTAGAGTGGGGTTTGCTCCTCAAAGGGCAGAATAAGCTAAAGACACACAGCACACAGTATCTTGTTCGGGAAAACATTTACATGAGGCTGATCTCAGACAGGAAGGCAGTTGGACACAGCCTCAGGCTGTGACCCTCAGACTTGGCCTCTCACAGGGGAACAACATTGAAAAAGTACAGTGTCTCTCACAGAGCGAGAATTAAATAGAGCTACTGTAGCACTGACCTCAAAAAGAAGGAAGTTACACAAGTAGCACCGGTAAAAGAGAAGCTGCTTTTCAGAGCAATAAAAAAGAAACTGTTGTGTGTTTGTCAAAGAGAGTGAACAAGGTAAAGGTGAGGACATCATATCAGCATTTAACGTTACTCTAAAGCACAACATTATTAATGACAATTCTTGTGCACTACATGATTAATCTTCCTAACGTCAAAATTCTCTACTCTTTACCTTCATTTGCTTTTCTCTTTCTTGAATTTTCTTTAACCCTCCTGTTATCTTGCAGGTCAAATTGACCCTTTTTAAAGTCTATTTTAGGCAATATATGCCTTCCAAAACAGCTAAATGCAGCATAAAAATCTGGGCAGCATGTGTCAGAAGAGGTGTCGTGTTAATTAATTACTCAACATCACTTCATACATTTTTTTTCTTCAAAATTTAAAATAAAATAAACAAAAATCTATTTCATATTCACATTTATATTTAGGGCTTTCCAATGTACATTAAAGAATGTTTTAACATGAATTTTTATGAAAAACCAGTGAGTTATTCTCATTGAACCATGATCTGTGAGAATTAAAGAACACCAATGGATTCAATCTTGATTTAAATGTTTGGTAATGGAGTTAAAAATTTTATTTAAAAAAATTCTTGGGATTTTTTGCATTCTGATCAAGTTGCAACCTCCACTCTCAAAATATGAAGCCCATGTGGAAGTGTTATAAACTGCAATTCATCAAGAATCCGCTTGAGGCTGGCTGCAGAAACACAGGAAACCACATAGACACCAATTCAAAGAAGACGATCTTTAAAGCATAAATAAAATTGTTGACAGTCTGGTTCAAAAAACGGCTTGGCTCTCTGTTGTTAATTTCTCTATCGGCACACACTGTACAGGGGTTGAATTTTTTTCTAACGAGACTGTTCAGAAGATATTAAGATTACAAGTTTTTGCCCAAATAAGGACATGACTGACTTGACTCCCGGGCGGGAACTCATAGCTGTTGGCTAGGAGCCTCAAACCCCGCCTCTTTACGTCACACTCTGCCTGGTTGAGTTCCGCATTTCCAATATGGCTGCCGCTGTCGATTGGCTTCAAAACAGCGCTCAGGAACATGATGGGTGACGTCACGGATACTACGTACATATTTTATACAGTCTATGGTTCTGACACTTTTGGACAATTGAATATGCCCCGGGTCAAATTGACCCAGGAACATTATTGCTGTTCCAGAGCAACGAACATAACAGGAGGGTTAAACACAGCTTTCCTCTGACAAGGCTGAGGGACTCTACCAAAATATAAAAACTTGAATTATGGACTTAATGTTGCTAAGTTACGCAGTTAAAAGTTTAAAACATACTGCGTTAATCACTTAATGTTTAGAATATGAACAAAAACTACACCACCAGAAAAACATTGCTGTCATACAACACTAGAAAAAAATGCTGGACAAGTTTGCCCCACTATAATTGGATATTTCCCATCTGTAACCCTGACTAGAGATGCCAGGAGGTCTACGTTACAGATGAATGTCCCTACAAACCCAGTGACACACACAAGCCAACAAAATAAAAACAAGGACGACAGGCCAGCCAAAAGTTCCCAACCGGCACCTCGCATGGTCATGTGCCTGGATCTTGTGACTTCTGGAGCATAGCCAGAGCTCCCAGAAGTTCAAAGTCCAGGAGCCATACAACAGATGAGGACCATCACAAACAGACAGTGAGGACATTTTTGAATGGTTAGGGAATAGTCCCAGAGCAGGAAGTGTCACAGGGAAACTGAAATAGTTAGCCACAAGGGAGTCCCGCACACTGACCTGACTGTAGTAGGATTAAGGAGCAACTTCACTGCACAAAGACAAGCCAGGCTGAGATGACGAACCCATTCAAATGTGATAAATGGGACACAGTGCAGGGGCTTGTTGTCAGAGTGCTGTGCTGAGTCAGAATCAACTCTCAGCTATGAAATATTTAGGTCACTAAGTTTCAGAGATTACCACAGTGTTCTCATCTCAGAAGACTGAGGAGTCTTTAGGATACAGTTCCAAGACTGACAGGATGACAGGTGGAGCAAAGGGGGAGAAAAAGACAGACAAATAGACACAAACAGAGCCACTACTGAAAGGGACAGACTGCGTTATATAAAGAGAGGAAGGTGCCCAAAATTTACTGGCTTGTTTTTACTACAGTGCAGGGACTGTGTCACATGAAGAGGGCGGGAGAAGCATGTGAGACAAGGGGATTATAAGAAGAGGGTATGGCAGAAAAGGAAAGGAGGCATTGAAAATCCCACCCTCTGAAGAATTTCTATTCAACGCTTTTCATCTAAACTAAATCAATCTTCCTTTTTAGCATCCCCTTCTCCAAAACAGGACTCAAAATGAAAAAGATAGAGGACTCCATACCCCTATTGCAAACTTGATCTTAATCACACGAAAACAAAAAGTCTCATGTTCCCACATTGGGTATCACATCATCAAAAGGTGTGAAACCAGCCATGACAGAGAGAAGTGAGAGCTCGAGACAGACCATGCGACTAATGTGACGTACAAAACCTCCTGGTCCAGGAGTAAAGTCCTGGCATGAGTACAAAGGCTCTGGAGGTGATATCGCCATGAGTCACTTAAATACACCTACGCTCTGCTTGTGTTTACAACAGCTAAGCTGACTGGATTTTCCCGTACTCCTCTTCATTGAGTGTCTAACAGCTGGTAAGACACTGTTTTACAGAAAAAGCATCCAGTCAAAAAAAAAGAGGACATTTAATCACTAGAAGCACCATGCACTGCTACAACAACCATGTTTTTAACACAATGAACAGAGAAGAAAGAGAGAAACTACTCCATGCATGATCCACTGATAAAACATTTTAGACTACGACACAGTCTATCATTACCCGACAAAAACTAGTGTGTTTTATCTGTATTGATTTTCTGTAGATAACGTCCCCCAAAAACCAATTCATCATTTGGTCTGATCATGTGTAACAGTAGCCAAATGCAAGGGTTTGCAGAACTAAAAGGTCTAAACACTAAAGGTTAGTGTCAGGGTTTCCAAAGTGTGGGTCGGGACCCCCTGGGGGGTAGTGAGACACAGATTGGGGGGTCGTGAGATGTCTTCCAGAATAATTTTTTTTAAATGATCTAAAGATAGTACATTGATTTAACCCATTATAGTAAAACATATTGACAAAAATAGTACCTAAATTTGAAACAAAACCTTGAAAATAGAAAATGTAATGAGTTTTCTGCTTTTCTTTTTGCCGGATGACTATTAAGTTTAGGGTTAGTGAACAGTTAATTATCAAAAGCATCAGTAGCAGTAGGTGAATTCATAACGGTGCAGGAAAGACAGCCACATGCTCATATTGGTAGGGTCATTTTCTGCAGACCAGCTAAATGAAGCCACATTAAATCACTTTGAGGGACAGTGTGGGTCGCGAGTCTTTGGCACCTATATTTTTGGGGTCGTGAGCTGAAAAGCTTGGGAACCCCTGGGTTAGTGGGTCAGTGCTACAGAAGACTACCAAGGTAAAATCACAATCAACTTCATTAATTCTACTCAAAAGACAAACCAACATTTAATACTTGATTATTCAGAAACTTAACATTATTATGACCACTGCACACCACAATGCTTTGCGACCAACAATCAACATTAAAGCTGCTGTGAGGAACTTTTGTTTTGTATCGATTCTGGCGCCCCCCTTGTGGACAAAGTGATACCTCTTATCTCTCGCCCTATACACGCAAAAGTAGTGTTTTCAACAAAAAACTCATCCTGTTGTCTTTTAACAGTCAACTTTTTCAGGCAATGTGATTATTTTCCATGAGAACAGTCAAATGAAGGCAGTTTCTGAAGCAAGATGTCCATCATCTGGTCTGACACCTACCCCTCCAGGGCGGTTTCAGGCATTAGAAATTACAACAGAGAAGGTGTCAGTGTTGCTGCTGATGGACTTGTTTGCTATTGAAGGTTATAAAGAGGCATCAGTATCATTTTCAGTCTGTTTCTCAGCCATTTCAAAACTCCTCACAGGGCCTTTAAATAACTGTTTCCATCAAGTTATAAAACTTTGTTGAGCTGTTTTAAGTGGACTCATATCAAGCTGTATTCAATAGTAGAAACCTACGTAAGCTTCAATGTTTACAACCAGCAGCATCAACCACTCAGTAATGACATTTTCCACTCATTAATTCTTGTTACCCTGCCTGACCAACTACAGAGCCAGACATCACAGTCAGCTTTTAGAAAGCTATGTTAAAGTGCACATTACAGTCTGTCAAACATAGAGGCACTCGGACTTCAGAACAAACATGTGCATCAAGTAACTTAACGACAAAATGAAAAGTTAATATTTAAAGTTGAACATTTCTTCTTCCTCTGTGAACACTGAGGGAAACACAGGTGGCATGTTACGTCTGTTCTGTAAATAACTAACGACATATAACTTAGATCACTTGGCTCACAGCATGTTGTTCTACTTTATCTAATGTGAATGTTCAATACTACCTCTGTTCATGTTAGCTAACTTAGCATGGCACGCAAACTTCACAACCCGACACAGCGTCTGAACTTCACTCACATCTTTCTGTTCTTGTTTCAGGTTGAACAAGTTGAGTCGCTGGAGTCGCGCTTTCATCCCATCCGCCATAAACTTTACAAAACCAAGATCTGAGTGGTTACTTTTCCGAAACTGGTTCCTGACAGTGCGGGACACTTCAATATCAATTCATTGGAAGTTAATTTTTTGCTCCCAGGCGAGGAGGATCCTACGGCGCAGTGTGACCAACCATCCGCAAGACTTCCTGTTCAAACATTTCAAAGTAAGATAATTCCCATTACCGCACATGGATATGGTATAAGAAGTACAAGCTATGCTTTTGTTTTGGAGGTATATAAATCAATTCCTGAATGTATGTCAGATTACTGTGGTTAACTTTTCAAGGCTAAATCCACCAATACGCAGAGAGAATAGGGTGGGCACAGTTCCTGTCCCGGGTCAGTCAAACTTCAAGCGGTAGACTTTAGGGTGGTTTCCACTTCACCGTTACAAGACTGTTTAGATTGTGTCTATAATTACGCTTACACAGCCTGTACATAAACAATATTTCCTGTCTGGAGTTACAGCCAGGCCAAGTCAAGCAGCTATGGATCCTCTTGGGATGGACTGAATGTGGGAGAAAAGAAAACTTCATGACTCAGAACTTTTCCAACCGGTTATGAGGTCTACTTTAGTCACCATTTGACCGTGTTATGTCCAAAGATCCAATTCCTTAATGCTAAACTGTATTCTCTCATATAGAATCAGTAGAAACAACAAGTTTCTAATGAAGAACAATCAGAGTATCATATTTTATCATATTATTTTAGCCTGTACACATTAGGCATGCCTATTTGTTGTTCTTTTGTATTTATAGCTAATGTTGTTGTTATTATTTATTTTATTTTTTTATTTGTATGTCTTATTCTTATGCCTTGTACATAGAGAGCACTGTTTTCCAAAATCAAATTCTTTGTGTGTTCAAGCATACCTGGCCAATTAAGCTGATTCTGATTCTGATTCTGAGAGTAATATACTTGTTTTTGTGAGAATGCATGACTACCTAAAGACCATACAGACTTACACAGCAATTAGTGTCAATAATAAAGAGCAGAATATTATATTTTGTCTATGGTCACTATCCTACTTATTTCTCATTAGTAAGAAAGAAGAACTTCCTTTAATTTGGCTTTGGTTTAATTGATACATTTTTAATCAAAACAAGCATATTAGTATGGAAGCCCGTTTCCCATACTATCTCATAATAATGAGATACTAAGTCATAATAATGAGATACTAAGTCATAATTATGAGATAGGTCTAAATGGGCTTCCATGTGTGTTGCTCCGCAGCTACAGTTTGGAGGGGCTGAGACAAAGCTTTGCAGACCTTAATGGATATCATCATTGAAGACTACTTTAGACATGGATTCACAAATCAAGAAATTTTAGTTGTTTCGGAGGAATCTCACAAAATCAAAGTCAGCCTCCGGACCCTGGAGAGAAAGCTACAGAGGAACCAACTGTGGAGGAGAAGTGGCAGCCTTCATAGACCACCAGTTGCAATCGTCTTGCAAGCAACACGGCCAAAGGTGGATGCACCAAAAATGTTGGATGGCTGGGATAATTACAGACAGAGAAACTGTGTGTCAATTGATTCGACTGATGGATGGGAATGGAGTAGAACTGTATGCGTGCAACCGTTTGAGACGGCGTGTGTATGTCAGTCGTGGGCCAAACAATGTATGACATATATATGGCTATGACATATTAAAGCCTTAAGGAATATGCATCAGTGGTTGCATTGATGGTTTCTCGAGAAAAATGATAAGAAGCATACAAAACAAAGCTACAAGCGTTAAAAAATGTCTTTGTAATTTACATCTGTTCACTCTAAAAAAGCAGATAAGTAACAATTACAGAAAATTAAAATAACAGGTGAATCATTTAATATAAATGAAAACACACAGTAATTACCTAATTAACACAAGAAATTGGCAGCCACCACAAATAAACAATCAAAAATCAGTGGTTAATCCTTTACTCTGAAACATAGTGAACTTTTCTTACTACAGTGGGGACACCCAGTGGTAACTTTTGACTTCAGGAGCAGCATAGAAAACACCACCTTAGTGTATATCTCCTCACACAGAGAAATACGTTTCCTCTTAATTGCTGCAAGGCTTCAACAATGTTCTACTGATCCATTTCCAAAAACAGACATTCAATTAAACTGACTTTATAGCCCACATCTCTATACAGCATAATGAATCTCACCACTTTGACAAATATATCTAGTGAATAAGATACCACATATCTTAAATATTTTATTCTCCAGTTAAAACTTCTTAAAATATAAATATGATTTGTGATAAGATATGGCAGAAGCCTTTATCTTTTAAAAACCTTGCTAAGATACCTACATTTTTTCCTTCTATACAGGTGAGGACCATTACTGACAAATTGCCTCTCCAAGCTTTTAATTTATCATTACCACTTATTCAACCCTTACCTTAAAACCACGATTAATTCTCATACAAGACCGGGCGATTGGCAACAGTGCAAGAATGGCATGAATCCACAATTCACCTAACCATGCAAACAAAAGGTTTATAACACAGGTGTAAACACAAACTAGGAAATCTGTTTGGTTAAAAATACAGTTCAAGCTAACATTTCAAAATTTTCTCATGAAATGTTTTATATGATACCAGCTCTGTTTTACTATTATTACTTCTAAACTTTACTATAGATTCACAATGTTTTTATGAAGTATCAGCAAAGGAGAGAAGGATAAGTTATAGTTGTTGGATAATACACTAAAAACACATAAATCTGTGTAAATTATAATCAATATATTTGTAAGCTGAGCTAATTGTAATTAAATGAAATTAAAAGTATATGTTGCTGTGTTTAAGTGTTAAATGGGAGTCAATATGGCAGCAATAAGTCAGAATACAGATGCCAGATGTGGGGCTTGAGGTGCAGATCAAAGCAGTGGTGGTTTGTATTTTCTGTGCATCAAATTTGCACTTCTTTCATTCTGTAATCTCCCTGACTTAAACTATTTATTTTTAAAGAGGACTCTAATTTTACATTAAATGCTTCAAGAGATAAGTACATGGACATACAGTCAAGGGATAAACACAATAATCTTTCACAGCAGGTTATTTTGTCAGTGCAAACTCTATTCAAAAAAATATTAACCCCAAAGAACCTTTATAGTCTACTACAGTACCTGATCCATCCTACTTGACCTTTAAGTTCTGGCTGGACACATTTGTATGTTCCCAATAAAGTGCTTTCAATCCATGGTAGATAAAATGGTTCACATTATCACAAGGACTCATTATGTTCTTGTCACAATATATAGGACAGAAATGTGCCATTTTAAGTAAAACTATGTTTATTGTGGAGTACACCCTTTTATACAGGAAACACTCACACACTTGGAACTACTGTCTCTTTCAAGTGTGGGAGGTGTAGTTACTAGCAGTTTCATTTTCATCACACTTCCATGCACAGCAAATACAGATCTAGCAGTGTTTGTGGTGTGGCTTGATTTTGAAGAGCCAATGTTCCTGATCCCCATTTTTAGGCCACATCAGTTTGGCTTGAATCTTTATTCCGTTAACTAAGTCTGACAACTTTTCTCAGAACATGTAATAAAGAAAATGTTAACACAAAGTGTCTGAGGATTAAACACACATACAGTGTGTATGTAAATGTGTACATGTGTCTGTATCTGAGCCCAGTGTGACAGAGTTAGAGCAACAGGTGGTCAGGCTGACATCATGATCACATTCTTGGAAGTGCTGAAGCGAGACAGAGAATAACAAGTGTGCACACACACACACACACACACACACACACACACACACACACACACACACACACACATCAAAACAGGCAATGGGCCACAGAAAGTGGTTACCATGGAAACGTGTCTCTACATCCTGCTTGGTTCATGTAAAGAAAGATCATTACTTGTACTAAGCAAATACCTGCACAGCCATTACAACAAATGACCAGCCTTTATTTATATAGTGTACCCAAGTTCAAGTTGGTTTGTGTACACCACAAACAGTGGATGCAGTGATATGTCTAAACACACAGTGGTATTTACAATACATAGCGTATGTTGGCTGTTTATTTATTTACAGTGCATGCAGATATTCGTTATGTGGGCCCAGAAATGTGCACGTGAGCCCTGTGAAGATCAAGAAAAACAGTCTGAGATAAAGAGCACACATTCATTTTGTATGATGACTTCTTTAATGCATCAAATTTCCAATTAAGAATTCTTTGTTGTCTCTGTCACTTTTTTCAGCAGACTCTTTGAAGTGTTTGGCATTTAGGGCATGGCACACAGTGATGAAGCTATCAATGTTTCAGGCTTGGCTCAGACACCTGCCGCAGCTTTATGATGCATGGAGGCTGTTGGCAGATCAAGCCATGTGGAGGAGAGTTGAAAGTGTTAGAGGTCAGCAGTGTGGTGGTCAGCACAGCATAGAGTGGGAATGTGTTTGTTGGCATTGTTGAGGAGAGCACTGCGTACTTGGAGCCCCATGGTGTGATTTTGGAGGGATGTCACAATAAATGCTGATGCGGTCACACTGAATGCTAAGGCAGCTTTTGTCACTACATAAAAAAGATTTATGCATGCTGATCGCTGTTCCTAATGAGATTCACAGTGCTTCATCTCTGCTTTAAACTCTTATTCGGAATGGAAATGGTCTGTAAGCTTCTGCAGGCTGAGCTTGTGTTAAATCTTTGACATGTTTTCCTTAAATATTAAACTGTTCCCCTTGACTTATGGTATCATTTAGTGTTTATCTAGTGTATCTGTCATGTGGACATAGATAATTTGGCATTTCAGAGCTCTTTAATTCTCTTTAATTTGTTTGTTGTTGTTTCAGTACCTTTTTTTACAGTTGATCCATCCTTATTTAACATCTTCCTCAGCTTGAACAATGCTGGATCATGTGTTTATAGTTGGAGCTAGTTCGAAATATGCACACACTCTTACCTTGGTGCTGTCCTGGCACTGGAAGACATAGCAGGCACAGTTTGTCCTTTCTCTGACCAGGCAGCCAAAGCTGCGAGGCTCTTGGCTGTTGTGAATGAGTTTCATCACCTGGTGAGGTCGACACTCAAACAGCACAGTGTGTGTCAGAGGGTCCCAGACAACCTTCTCTCCTAGAACTGACATACATCGCACCCATGATGCCGACACACATAGAAAAACTGTGTGATTACAGGTAGAGGTATCCCGCTGTCCACCTCCCGGACTTGTAGACCTAGTTTGACTCTGGTCCTTCTCTGCAGGACGGCACCTGCAGATCTCAGTCACCACCCAGGGCAGCATGGCCATGGTGGTCAAGTGGTGGACTGGTAGAGAACCAGTCAATGTCAGTTTGTAGCGTACCTCCTCCTCTTCCTCTTCCTCTTCCACCACCTTTCCCCCCCATGTTGTAATCCTCTTCCCAGCAAGGGTGAGTTTCTGAAAAGACGCTGAGGAGGAGGAGAGATGAGACAGTGAGGGACACGAGCGGTTGTTTGAGGTTAAATGCAGAGGAGGTTTCTCAGAGCTTCCTGGCCTGGTGGGTTCATCTTTTCTGGGCTTTACTTCAAAGTAGAGCCCCTCCATGGCTGGTGACAGTGACAGTATCTGTGTTTAACTGCAAAACATCAAACATGTACAGGAGAATATTTAAAACACAGAAGAAAAAGGATATGTAATGGATATGTCAGAATCAGTGGCTATTACATACAGGGTCATTTGTAGGGTACCCTACAAAATGACCCTCTGGTGTTGTTTACCCAACTACCAACACATGACTTAAATTCTGACAGAGCCGTTTGCACTCAAGGACACAAACACATGCCAGTTTTACTATGAGGATCATGTTTGGCTTGTCGCTTTACAGTCAATGAGAGGGACACCTTACTCCCCCTGCTATCCTATACAATCAGCAAACATAAACGACATCACCATTTCTATAATGACAGTTGTGTTGTCGCATTTTTTTCAATGAACCAACCCGTTCAAGCGTTAATAAAGGGACATGATGACCATGTTCAAAAGTCAAAACATTGAAGTTGGAAGGAAACATAACGGAAGTGGCGCTAACGTACCTCGTTTTGACCTTGTAATACAAATATTCTTCAACTTAAACGCACTGTGAAAGCGCAGCGCACGATGTCGGTCAGCCCACTGCACCAGAGAAGCAACGGAAGTTATAATGAAATCTTATAGCCGTGGAGCGCATCCTCACGTGCCTTACTTTAGCGGTTATTGTATCTTTACGCACGGAAAAGTGATTTTTACGCACATGGTTACTAATGCTCAATATTAATACACACTCGATTAATACAAAGCACAGTTCATAAAACAATCTACCATCGCTACCCTCTCTCTTCGCCGGTACAGCCTCCTTACCTTTTCACTGTAGACTCGTTCGGTGTGCGCAGCGTGATGACAGTGTAACCGGTGCGTGCAGCTACAGTACATACGTCCACAAACAGAAAGAGAGCGGTCTCCACGCAGCAGCAGCCGTTTCTAGCTGGAGTTAAATTTAGAAGACAGGCCAGATCCGACCTCCCTCCTATCCTCTATACACTCAGACGGGGCATGGCAAGTGCATGCTGTCAGCATGCGCTTGCCAGAGGATGCAGGACAGACGTGCCCGCACGAAATATGAGCGTGCGTGCGTGCGTGCGTGTTATATCTCAATTTCATCTCTACATTCCCCATTAGGAACCATCTTTATTGAGTCAAGTCATTTTAAGCACAGTATCTTGGAATACAAGTCACACCATGAAAGTGTTTTTATTTCACGTGTATGTAATACATTACTGGTAATTAAAGGGGTCTAATTTTTAAATTCAACTGTGTGGTGTCTAAGAGTCCCTTGACTTATAACTTTTTCAATTGGAGGAATGAGAAGTGGGCACATTATAAAAACTTGTGCAAAATCTCCACTTAGTGGTGCTCTAAGCTTTTGGGCTGAGTCATCTTACAAGTCAGTAAACTTTGCACATTTAGCATTGATTTTACACAGTTTAACCATACCTTTCAATGTGGTGACATTTCAAAAACTGTTACAATATAAGTAATTATTTTGAAGCTAGTTTACAGCATTCATTTTGGTTGCATTTAGTTTACAGTTACATCAGTTTTAACAGTTACTGATCATTTCTGTTACTTTTTAATGTCAGCACTTTACAGCTGAATCAGTGTGGAATGTGTTATCATTACAGGAGAATACAAAGGAATGTTTATAACTTAACACCACACGCAGTAGGAATGACTGACTTTATGCAAGCTGTCGTTCAAATTTCCAGGGCTGAGGCTAACCCAAATAAAAAGTTGTTTTAATGATATTCTGTGACAGCAGAATGTAAACCTGACTCTGGATCCATTATTTAAAGCAAAAGAAGTAGAGGTAACAAGTTGTCATCAACCCTTCAGTTGGTTAAGACAGATTCATGATTATATATCAGTGTAACTGGCCCAGAAAGACAGAAATGAAATTGTGATTATCTGAGTTATAAATGTGAAATAAAGCCTGTTTTAAACCAAGAATCCCTTCTGAATTAATAAGGACATTGTGTGAAATGCTGGTCGAAAGCTAGCCTTAAATGATCCTCCCTGTCACTGTATGTCTATAAAGTGCTACTCCGGCTTGGGCTGCAGTTTGTTCTTCTCCGGCTCCATGAAGTTTTCAACAATGGCATTAACCAGGTCATCCAGTTCCTTCTTCAGCTGTGTCACATCACTGTCAGAGAAAGAATCAGAGGGAACAAAACATGATGAGATGAAGCCACTGTGATGAGGTAACTAGGGATGCCATGTATGGTTAAGACCTTTAGAAAAACAGTTAGTGAACTAGTACACAAGTAATAGGCAACCCTTTCACTAACCCATTTATTGTTTAAACTGTTTCTTTTAAAGCAGTTTAGCACATTTATATCATGGAAAACGGAACATATTTGGATGTGTAGGGGTTAAATCAATTTGACTTCCTTGCATCTGGGCTACTGTCTTCATACATTTCACAGCATGAACAACTGATAAAATAAATAAAAAAATAAAAAAATCAATAATCAATAAATCAATAAGTCAATAACCATCTTCTACAGCCCCAAAGGTACGAAAATCTAAATCATCTTTACACACTAGCTGGCATGGCCTGTATGGAGACCCACCTGTTACCAGGAGCAGCACAGAGTTCAGTGTAGTATTTGATTTTTGGCTCAGTGCCGCTGGTCCTCAGAGTGGCCACGCCCCCGTTTGAGAAGTTAAATGTGATCATCTGACTGGAACGGGAGGTGGGAAGAACCTATAGCACAGAGGAAAGGAGTGGATACAAAAGTTGATCAAATCAAGACCTACATCAAACTTTTGTATAAAAAGAGAGCAAGGAGGCTTAAAAGCAAAAAAAATCTCCATATACAAATAGCTTGCATAATCTGTGTCAGAGTATATTTCTAAAAATACTGCAGTAGGATTTGCTCCATCTGCAACAACACACTTCATCCACAATATAATATTGATTCATAGCTTAGCTGAGTTTTTATTTGGCCACTTGGGGGCAGGGGAAACACGTTTTGAATGCAACACTAAACTGTAATAACTGTACTCTACCATATCCAGCAGATATGACAGAATCTGTGACATGTGAAACACATGGAGTTGTGTTTCTGACCACCAAGCAAATGCAAGTCTTTAATTCACTCTCTTTGGCTCTAGTACCACTCAGGTAGTTGACAGGTCATTAATTAATCAGCTGCCAGCTTAAGACAAACAAACTAAATGAGAGAAGTGTGACTGAACCATTTTTTATTTTTTTATTTAACCTTTATTTAACCTTTATTTAACCAGGTAGGTCATTAAGAAAAAAATCTTATTTACAACCAAACCGGTATAGCCGTGGGCTGAACAGCTAAACAATGAGGAGATGTTACAAAGCTCTGTGAAGCTAAGAGGAGTTACAGATTCAGGTGGCAATTTTCTGCTGGTTCATTTCTGTGAGCAAACCCTTCCACATTGTCATTTTCTACATTGTTGACATCAAAACATCAATCGAAGCTGCTTTAAAATGAAGAGGCGACTTAACATTCCTGTTGCAAATATGAATTTGGCAACACCACCAGACAAAACAGACTCAATAGCTTCATCCTGAGTGGATGTGCTGTACATGTGTGTGCATGACTTACAGCTTTCTTGTCCGGCTGGTTGCTGTCGTAGCCGGTGGTCAGGTCTCGTACAGCAGAGATGGAGAAGCGACCACAATCAGTGGGATATGACTCGTTCTGACCTTTGTAGTTGCGAAGGCGTTCAAACAAACTGCGTATCACATTCTGGTCATGACAAATGAAGTAAGAGTTCTTAGTGATGTGGTAGCCATACCTGAGAATAGGGAGTACAGTAAGAGTTACAGTTATTTTATATTTCTCAGTGAAATAAATGAAGGCCAGATGAGAACAATGTATGTATGTGTCTTACTCTTCATATATGGAAGTGAGCTGTTGAGAAAGGCTGGTGCTTTTTGTGGCCAGATAGGAAATCATCTCTCCTGATATGGCTGCAGCACTCACTCCATCCTTATCCAATACAGAGGGAGAACACATATACCCTGAAACACAAACACAAACACACACTGTCAATCCTCTCTATGCATAACGCTCTAGCTGACCAAGTCACATGTTACTTTTACTTATAGTGTGTGTAAAGGCATGTGGTTCCAATTAGAGCATCATAATCATGTTATACAGGAATGCTTTAAACTATGTGATGTTGTCTGTATGTGTTTGAGTAGAGTGTTGTCATATAAACCTGAAATGACTTTTAACCGAGAGCAAAACTTGAAATAATTAGGATGTTTAAATGTCTGAAATTTTCATGCATTCTTTGAATGTAATGGTTGATTTATTCATTTAACAAGTAACCAGGACTGGTTGAAGTTATTGAAGGAAAAGTAGAATTTGGTTAAGGAAGATTTAACACCACTAGGGGTCATAACATTTAAAAAAAAAACCATAAAAGTGATGCTGGTTATGATTAAAAGACTTCATGGAGACTTCATGTAGCAAATGCTACAGTTTGAAAATTTATTTTTATTGAATCATAATTTTATCCTGTTCAGACATTTGAAATATTTTTTATTTGCATATGCATGGAGCTCTAACAGGGGAGAGTAGTTCTCACATTTCTATCAAAAAGCATGTTTCTTTCAGCCACCCTCACCCCAGTTAAGATCTTGTGAGCTAGATTTTTTTCACAAACAGAAAGTTAAGGTTGGCCTTTATCTGATCCCAGATAAATTTGAATCAGTTGAATACTTTTAGGCATCAAATTAAATCAGCGTGTGACATCTCTGAGATCCGTGTGTTATCAAATTCTCATAACAACATGCCACAAGGAATTAATCAGGACTTCTGTCCTTCAGTTATGCTATTGGTAATTTTTCATGTGAGTGTGTGTGTGTGTGTGTGTGTGTGTGTGTGTGTGTGTGTGTGTGTGTGTGTGTGTGTGTTTGTGTGTGTGTGTGTGTGTGTGTGTGTGTGTGTGTGTGTGTGTGTGTGTGTGTGTGTGTGTGTGTGTGTGCGTGTGTGTGTCTGCGTGTGTGTGTGTGTCTGTGTGTGTCTGTGTGTGTCTGTGTGTGTTTGTGCGTGTGTGTGTGTGTGTGTGTGTGTGTGTGTGTGTACCTATTGCCTCCTCGAATGCAAATAGAACAGCTTTGCTCTGGTCCAAAAGGTCTCTGGCTCTGTTTCCCATCCACTTGAACCCTGTCAGTGTTTCCTGTTCAAAAAGTAGAGGTAGAGGTAGTGTGGGATTAGAAATGATACCTCCTGCAACATTTGCAATTGCCAACCTATAGAAGGGTGCTATTAGCCACAATTTCTCTTAAACTACAACTGATGAAAGCATGTCAAAGGCATGAATTAAACAAAAGTTGATGGAGTGAAAGCTGTCTTTTTGAGCAGGAAAAACTTCAACCTTTTGGATGTATGAGGGGATGCAATCACATTAGATCATAACAGGTTGGTTTTGCTCTCTTGAAAAATAGTGAGAGCAGGAAAATATGAATGGCCTATCATGTATATAGTGTGTGTTGTGCCTCTTTTTATGCTTTTACCTAGTTTTGAGTGTAACATTTTTTTTATATCTTCTTGGCGTTACCTCAAAGTGGAAGCCTTCCTTGAGAGCAATGGCGCGCAGAATCTTGGATGACACGGTGCTCGACAGCATGTAGAGGTTTTTTACAGCAGCAGGGTCAGAGTTTTGCTTTTTCCAGCAGCGGAACATCCACCAACCAAGCAAGGCTCCTAATTCATTACCGCTGAATAATTGCCACTGCCCACTAAAAAAGGGAAAAGAGAGGGAGAGAGATTATAGAAAAAAAATGTGCAGAAATGCAAAAAACCTTCAGTATATCCAATGTATCACTAGTTTGTGATGCTTAGAGCATTACCGCTGTCATAACAATGATGCGTTCTTTCAAAGCTGAAGCCAATTAACTTTAATGCAATGAGGTTTAGTCCACGTTCACATAGGTTGGGCTCTGTGAATGTTGAGTGATATATTCTTCCACTTGGAAGGTGAAATGAAAATTATGAGAAAACCGGTCATCACACAGAACCACTGGCTACTTTACAAACTAACATTTTTAACATGTTCCAGAATTAAATCATTTGTTTTTAATGCTATGTTTAGAATACAACTATCATATACACGCAAACACACACCTCTCCTGCTTCTCAGCGATTGCCAGTCGGTCAGCGTCAGGGTCATTAGCTAGCACGACAGAAGCCCCAACTTTCTCTGCCAGAGCAAATGACAGTGTCTGCAAAACACACACAAACGTCACACCTTCAACTACAACACACCATCTTATCTCTATATGAGGCTATTTAACATCAATGTTCAAAGCATACCAGGACTCCCTCTCCCTCTTCAGGATTGGGATATTTGACAGTGGTGAACTCGGGGTCTGGATCTTTCTGTTCCTCTACAGCGTGTGGAGGCTGGAGGTCAAAGGCTTTGAAAGCTGACTGAACAAATGCATGGCCGACTCCATGCACAGATGTGTGCACAATTTTCACCTCTGAACTCTTGTTTATGTCCCTGTGGAAAAAAGAAACAAGAGTCAAAGGAATGATCTTGTTTGGCCTCATTTCAACTGTAGTGGGGGAATGTGTGAATATTAAACGGAATATACTTCTCAGTAGATAGTTATCTGCTTAGTACCTGTTGTGACAGTGATTCTGGATGGTTTTGAAGTACTGCGTGTGGATATCCTGGTACGGGTCTTTAAGTAATGGGCTCTTCAGGGCCTCTTCTGTGTTCCAGGACTCAGGCCAGGGCTCCAAGTTTTCCTCTATGGCTTTGGCGATACTTTTGTCATGAGGAGAGATGATCTGGGCCCCGTTCTCCCAGTACACCTGAGACACAGACAAAGCAAAGGAAGTAGATGTTGTATAGTTGCCATAACTTTTATTTTCACAATCAACTAACCTTTCATAGTTTCTCCTTCATTTCCTCTCTTTTATTGACTCTCTTTTATTTATTGAAATATTTTTTTGCCAATATGATGTTAAATAATAATCTCAAATATTGAACACTATTTCCTTGCATCTAAAATGAAATATTCAAATCTGCATTTTCAATTGATGAGCAGAAATCAAACACAGTTTATTAAAAAGGATATACTATAACAAGAAGAAAAGCCCTTAATATGAGAAACAAGAACCAGCAAGTATTGAGATGTTTTTGCTCAAAAAGTGTCTCTAAAGACTTAACATTCTTTAATTATCCAACGACCATATAATCCATTGATTGGCCAGTTATTTCAACGCTCAGCAAACAATACCCCCAACAAGTCAAACAAGCATATCAAGAACGAAAGCAAACTGTCAGTCATATCAAGCTGTGTGCAATGTTTACATTTTTAAATCAATAAGTAGTTAAACAAACATCCAAATAAAGAAATACAAGAATGAAGAGGTGTGCAGGTGGAAGTTGTTACCTTGTAGCCGTTGTCCTGTTTGGGGTTGTGAGAGGCGGTCACCATGATACCAGCACACAGACCCAGATGGGACACAGTGAAAGGCTGTAGGGGGCAGGAAAGAGAAATGTTACGATGTAATGACAAGTGACATGTGACGAAACAGCAAGTGAAACTGTTTCTTATTGTTCCTGCAGACCTTATGGACAGTAACCCTACAAGTCCAACTTCCTCTTTGTAAAATTCACACTTCTTCATTGTAGACCTGAGTGGATGGACCAATGTACATTGGTTAGTGAGAAAGAAGCCTCTGACTTAATGCCTGCTTTCCAACATTTATGCAAAAAAAAAAGGTGTAAAGTAATCATGTGGTTGTGGCTGGCATGATTTGCACCTAGTGTAGGGCAGTGTGTTATACCTGTGTTTATAACTGCAAATCTAGCACGCATTTATATCTTCAAGGTTGTGTTCTTACTGCCATGCAAAAAGATAAACTAGTTCAATGTGCATGAATCATTAAAGACCTAGAAAAAGGGTATTCAAAATTTGGTCCGAACTACAGTAGAAAAAACCCATGTTTGGCCTCAAATGTTTGGGCACAAAGTTGTGTGAATTGTGCCCTCCTGCTACGTCTCAAACAAAGTATAACCAAGTAAATCATATGTGCATTATGCAACATAAGGTACATGAAGGCAGAGTTTGTCTTAGAATGGAATTTGCCCTTTAACCTCTGTTGCCAGTAGCAGAACTGACAGCAATAAAACTGACAAGGACTTCATATTTAAAAATTCAATAGAAGGACGTTAAATGGTATCTAATTTAAGCTTCTACATGATAAATCAAAAAGGAATCCAAGACACTCTTCATTAAAAAAAATAAAATGTTTGGGCATTTTTGCCCTCACAAGACAGGACAGCTGCTGAGAGACAGGAAATGTGGGGAAATACACACAGCAGAGGATTGCAGCTGGAAGCCAAACTAGTCCATGATGATGACTACAGCCTCTGCCATATGTGGCTGAAACATGTTGAGTGATTTTATCCATTCTATTTTGATTATTCTTGCTATTTCTACCTTTTTTCATATCCAAAGAGCCTCCTCACATTAGTTTCTTTTATCTATCTATCTATCTGACAATGCTTTAGCTGTCCTTCTTTGTTGTTTTGGACTACATGATCTGTCAGTGTTACTGCAAAATGAAAAAAACATATAAGAGGACATAACGGGAGATCAAGAGATTACCACAAAGGGTGTAGGGGTGATGTCATGAAAGAGGTGGACCGGCACCCCTCGGCTGATGAACACAGCTGCAGCCAGGCTGGCGAAACGCTTGCTGCCGCCCCCGCTGGGTGGATGGGCACGGGCGTCATAACCAATCACCACCCCTCGCTCCTTTAGGTTCCCAAAACTCTCCTCCAGGTAGTGACAGAAACCCTGTTTGAGACGATGCGAGGATATGATAGCACACTTGAAAAGGGGGAAGTGGAAGGCATTTGAGGACAACAACAGGAAACCGAGAGAAAAAAAATGTCAGTCTACAGTGATGGGTAACAAGGTGGTGGCATGTGAGCTACGCAGACAATCACGAGAGTTTGGAGTCTAACTGCAGAGGACAAGAATCACTTACATGTTTGTTTGGCTTTGCATGTGACTTGATGCATCGTGAGCACTAGGCTTGTAGTTTATTTATTAACTGACCTGAGTGGTTTGGATGATAGTGAGGTCGTTCATACAGGAAATGCCGGGGCCCATGGCTGCTCTCAGACCTGCCGTGCCAAACTCCATTCTGGAGGAGAAGCATTTCTTGAGGGCCTCTACTGCTCCGTTTTTCACAAGCTCCTGCACCATCGACACTGTTTTGGGGTTCTCGGGAGTAAAAACAAAACAACATTTCATTATAACTATATTCACATAGGTTTAATATCTACATTCATTAAATACTTTAATTTAGAGCTCACAGCTGGAAACCAAGTCAGCAAGATCAGTATGATTTCTATTGAAATATCTGAAAAGCCTTTAAGTCTCAAGTCTTACTCTTAATACTGCCAACTTTTCCAGGATTTTCTCCAAACATAAAAGTAAGCTTGCTAGCTGATTAACATCAACAGAAATGCCCACTACAGCCAGTTGTTCTCTTAAAATGTGAAAAAGGAACTGAAAATCAACTCATTGACTGATTGTCCAGTTATTATCTGGATCATGATCTGTGTCCATGTAAGACCACAAACGCTTTTGGAACATGAAAAGTTCCTCTGAGTGACTGACAATCAAAAGAAGGTATCTTCACTAACTGTCGTGCGTTAAATTGTGGTCAAATGTTTTTACATTGTCTTAAAAAAGTTAAATCTTTACCAAAGGCTCTGTGTGGTTCAAATGAGCAACTTTTAACACAGCAAGTCAGCCCATTTGAGACAAATGGTCATTGATGCTGCTGCACTTCCACAATAATCATTACAATGATGAACCAGTGTCTCCTTTTCAGTGTGTCCTGATTGGAAGCATCCCATATCTCTATGAAGCCATGAATGGCTGGGTTTGTGTAGGTCATATGGTCAAATGAAGTCGAATTAGCATGTGCTGCTCATCAAAGTGTCTCAGCCTGAATGAAAGATCTATCTTCCTCTTCATGAGGAAAGACAGGAGGGATGTTTGCCCTGTGAGGCCTTTACATTCTTTATGTATTCATACTAGAACTTTCCTCCATAATAACTACATAAACTGATATATAAACTGATGTCTTAACCTAACCAGGGCTCAGAGGTCTGTCTGTGCTCAGCTGAGATCTGGTATCCTTCCTCTGGCATTAGAAACTGGCCACTTCCACTCTGTTCCAGAGGAGGAGAGAAAGTGTTCCTTGTGTGATGTGGAGGAAGTTGAAAATGAAATGCACTTTTTATTCTACAGTCCATCATATCACGATCTCAAGGGCCTCCTTGTCAACAAAATGTCAGAAAACTGTCCTGATATGTTTTGCATGTCCGATGAAGATAGACTTCAGTACCTGTTTGTCCAGTTTGCTCGGTTTGTGTTAAATGCTGTTCAGCAGCGTAGGAGCACACTCTGTCTGATTTAGTTGCTGTCACTGTCAAATGTCTGAAGTGTACCACTGTGCTTTTTAATTACTTTAGGTCATTGCTGGACATGTGCAGTATTGTAACTGCTCTCTTCTTTTTCTTCTTATGTTGTTGCTCCAATTTTGTTCTGTTTTTTGTAGTGTCTTGTAAGTCCATATGGGCTGGGCACCTTTTCGGTGCATGACAAGATGAATAATAAATAAATAAACTAAACTAAACTAAACTAAACTAAAAAGGAGCCATTGCCTTTTAACACATGTGAATCATAAATCCTCATGACATCGATTGGAGATGCAACTCTGTGTATGTTGAATGAACTTAAATTAAATACTGTATTATAGTTTTTCTTCAGGTAGCGTTGTCCTTTCCTTACTTTGTTTTAATCATTCTGAGAAAAAACTTCAGACCTGTTCAATGAATCACTAGGAGATACTTAGTGAGCTGATCAAGTGTTAATTACACACATGGCCATGGGAAGTAGGGGTGCTGAGGGTGCTGCAGCACCCATTGTTGGAAAAGGCATCACACAATTTTTTCTGGATACATAAATAAGTTGAAACAAATACATCAACACAATAAAACAGTTTTTTTTTCATTGTATTATTTTCTGAAAATGTAATACCTGAGGAAGATTTAAGAAATAATTATAGCAATTTTAAATAATTATTCATTTTAAAATAACCCGATGCCTGGGCCTTGTGTGTGTGTGCCTGCTTAAAAACTGAACGTATTTGGATAAGTTCTGTTCAATGCGCTTTACTGTCTTTTGGGCCTGTTTTACCAGGTTTGGCTTGTAAGCTCTTTGCTGTTCAACGGGGTATGGAATTTGCAATTTGTGAATTTATAATGAAAAGTTCTCTTGAAAGCTTTTTGAGATTGTGGAAGTCTGATGCTGTTCCTTCATTTGAGATGTGGCTGAGGGAGCTGGGCGAGACCCTGCATATGGAAAAGCTTAGATTCAAGAATGCAGGAAGGATGAGGGTATTTGATAAGGCATGGGGACCAGTGCTGAGACACTTGAGGGGTCTGGGGGAGAATGTTGGTGGGATGAGAGATTAAGAATAACCCTGTAACACTGATGGCTGTGTGTTCTACCTGTTTTAATCTGTCATTTAATGACTTGAATTTTGTTTCTATTTATTTTTACCCTCTAACGTGAGTTTTGATTTTACTTTTTTTTTCTTCTTCTGCCCATTACTATGTACAAAATCCGCTAAATAATATTCATCACTATTACTATTACTGTATGTTCTTTAAGGCCGCTGTTATGTTGTTATAAGAAAATGGAAAAATACGATTTCTTCTATTTGTCAAATGTGAACTGTATACAATGATAATGCGCAATAAAAAAAGTTAAAAACAAACAAACAGATAAATAAAAATAAAATGTATGTGCGCTTTAGCCTATCAGTTGCACAAGTAACCTAAATGCAAAAAGAAAAAAAATGCACCTCTTACTACAGCACCCGCAACTTAAAGCCACTTCCCACGGCTCTGATTACACATGTATGTTTATGACTTATGAACACCTTATCACGCTGAAGTTGTCGTGACTCATTGCTGCTTGACGTTACCACGATATAGTCCCCTACTTGTCCAAATGTCACAAATAGTACAACATTACTGCTCCTGAGTTAAATCCTCTTGGTTAAATTCATGCATTTAGCGGAATAACTACACAATCATTTCAACTCAGCTCCAGCACTTGAAGCTAGCTCGCTAACTTGGCTGTCAGCTCACCTTGTCATATTGCAGCCACTGCTTGACAGCCTGGTCCAGATCAGTGTTCCCTGTTGTGGACAAACCCTTCTCCATTTCTCTTCTTCAAGTCAAGTGAGCGAGGACACTGATGGGCTCTCTGGATGTGGTCCTACGAGGCGAATACGCTCACACTGGAGTATTTTCCAGCACAAATCCGAAAATGAATGTGTGGGTATGACTACTTAGGTGTGCTCCACGCGAGCCGGGGCGGGGCTACGTAATGCGTCACGAGTATGTCATCTGGTGCCTTCAAGGGTTGTCTTTGAATGTGGTATTTTCTATGTTCATAACTAATTGTAAGGGATTAAAAGTCTGTTTTAAAAAATGCAAGAGTACTTTACTGTATGATTTTATCAGGCCACTTCATGCTACGGAGTCCCCTGTGGCCCATCATTTTTGGAGGTCCTCATAATACTTTGCACTATATCGCAATACTTTTTTTCACTTTCTTCTTCTGAGAATATCTACGTCCGCCTCACTGACCCTGCGTATGGATCTATGGACGACGATTAGGGCCCATAAAAAAAAATTAAGGTGCAACATATATTTCTTAATATTCTAAGATTAAAGTCAAAATTCTGAGAAAAAAAGTCTGAATTCTGCCTTTAATCTCAGAAAAATAAAACAAATATTGCACATCATTATTATTTTTTTTATTTCAGTGGCCCTAATCTACATTGGCCTTGATGGCCAATAGTAATATATATTTATTTTTGTGATCTCTGAAAATGTATTTAGTGATCTCTGAAATGTATTTTGTGATCTCTGAAATGTATTTAGTGATCTCTGAAATGTATTTTGTGATCTCTGAAATGTATTTTGTGACTCTGAAATGTATATTTGTTCTGTGAAATTTATTTCAAGTTAAATTTATTTAGAGCTTTTAAAAATATTTATCACCATTGGCCTTCAGGGCCACCGTACTAATCCCCTTCCGTGTGCATCAGCATGGTACAGCTCACTGAATTTTACTTTGAACAGGGCTTTGAATATGCTGTGTAAGGCTACTGCTATTTCTCAAAATAAGAAAAAACAGTATACTTCTGCAGGATGTTGACAGTTTCACCTGGGACTAGTTACTGTACTCAAAGACAACTCCATGGATGGAAATGGATGACAGACAGGATAACATACTAGTAAAGGTAATACACGTATTGTGAGAGAACAAAAAACACAGTGTGGTAAGATTTGAGAATAAACTCTGTGAACCCCGAGGGCTCCTTGTACGGCATGTCATTAGGGGTAGACAGAAAGACACATTTAAGGACTGGGACCAAATTATTTTATTGGATTACCTTCATAAATACATGTCATTATGGAACGATTTAGAGTTACTGAACAAACCAGTTGGAACAGGTTTCGAAAGACGTAAAACCTCGATGTCCCTAATTTCACCTCCTGAATGACCAATTTATCTGTCAGATTCAAATTTTAATAATTATACCAGAGATCTTTGGTATCTAGTATTCACGATACAGGAACGTCTTATCTAATTTGTTGATATCATGGTTACATCATGACCCAACCATTAAAAGTTAGCCCATGTTCTCCCAATTTATCAAAAAGTTGCAATCGTTAATACTGTCAAGGCTGCATGTCTGTCTTGTTCAGAGAACAGCAGGTGAGATGATCATTTGTTGATTTTGCTTAAACGTGTAATACAGGTATAGTATGCTGTAATTTATTCAAATGTTCATAAGTGGTTTACAAAACAAGGCATTCCTTCATTTCTTTATTTCCTATATTTAAAACTCCATAAACCTTTGGTTACAGTGGCAAACAGTAGTAACTTCAAGAGGCACTGTGAAATGATCTCGTTTGAAAGATCAGTGTTTATATTGTATACTTTCCACTGTGTAGAAACTACTATTAACAAAGAAGTGAAGTATTGTGAAAGTTAAGACACTAAGAGACCATTTTGTCTATCATTTATTACACAACTTACAGAAACCACTGGAGCATGATGCAGATAAATTATATTTTGTTTATTGATGTTTGTTAGTTTTGAAAGTCATGACGATTGCTGACCTCAGTTATCACTAAATCAGTCAATCTTAGCTGGGTTCTTGAACAACTGTGTCCATCTCTGAAAAATCTAAGACGAGCTTTGATCATTACAGGACAGGTTGATGGTCTGTCTTAACAACTGACGTGTCAATATGAGCACTGACATGGGTTTTCATGACATGGGTTTAAAACCTGCTCGCCCTCTGAAGCAGCACTGGCAACTTAAACTATTCGGCAGTGAAACCTGAGTCTAGAAGACCTCTGACCTGTCCTAAAATGTCTTGAACACATTCTATAGGTCCTGCAAATGAAGGTCCTGTCAGTCCCTGACAAAATGATGCTATCTGCTACTCTTTCTCTTCTGTTTGATTATAAACAGGTTTTCATCTGTTGGGTACATCTGTGCATTCTTTTTATAATCCCCTTTGCCCCAATTTCTCCTCTTCCTCTTATTCTCTCCCTTCTCTTGTTTTGACCCATGGAACTCTCCCCTTGCAGTCCAACAGGAGCGGTCTGCTCTGCTGTTCCCGTGTCCCCCTGGTGGCCCTGAAGGAACTGGCTTAATTTTCTTCACCCTCTTCCTCTTCTTCTTCATCACAGTGTTGTCAGCTTTTGCCCCACCTCTGGGGAAGTCATCTGCCTCATCCAGGACCAGTTTAGGTGGTGGTTCTCTCGAGGTGGGCACGGGTCTCTTGGGTTTCCATGGTTTTACATTGCCAGCACTCTCTGGTTGTTTGAACTTGTGGTGCTTGTTCAGTTTTGCTGCTGGAGCCTTAAAATCATGGTTGTCTTTAAAAAAAATGTGAGTCCGATTTGATTTGTGGTTGTTGTTGCTTTGGTGCGGTGTATGGTTGTGCTTGTGGTTGTTTTTGTGATGGTCCACTTTCTGTCTCTTCTTTGGGGGTCCTGGAGTGAGAGGGGTCTCTGTGCCCGCAGGGAAGAGACCATGTTGCTTCAGATCTGTGGGAAACAGAAACAAAAAGGCTTTTTGAAAATGTGTTACTATCATTCAGGAATGTTTGCACATCATCAAGATGAAAAGTGAATTATCTAAATCAAGAGGGTATTTTAAAAAGAGTAGCTTAATCTGAAAAAGAGTATCTTAACATGCAATAATATACAAGTACCTCCCTAACCATATTATGGTTAACAAACACCTCGGGTTGGATTAGCCCTTGAAGGCTTTGGATAAGAGACGTGTTGAATGTAATCATTATAAAGTAGGTCTGCTGATAGTGCCCATATGATTCTCACCTTTTATCTTCATCTTTACTCTGTGTTGCCGGCGGTTGATGTCCTCCTTGCTGTCGTAGTGGTTGATAAATGGGGTGCAGGGATACGTCCCATTGAACATCCTCTGTCGTGTACATGCCTGAGGAAAACACGCAAATGTATACATTATGCATGCATACTCAAGATCCCGTAACATAAAGATAAAAGAAGCAAAGTGATGAGTGGCATTGTGTGCAGGGAGCAGTGTGTAAACATTTTTGGTATCTAGCGATGAGGATGTAGGAAACCCTGTGACAAAAAGTAAAGTCTCTCTCAAGCTAGGGATTGGTTTGTTCTTTAAGGATGCTGTGAAAACATGGAAATACAACATAATGGTGATCACTATAGTCAAGAGGACTTACTCTGTCTGAATATATGAAGAGCTTATTCTAAGGAACCAACATTTTCAGGGGATATTACACTAATAAAACATACAAACAATTCTTATATTTCATCGCTGCCTTAATTCTGCCAAAAGGTTCTCTACTCCTACACTGGACTTTTTAAAAACAGTGAAGAAACTGCACCAAAAAATAGGAGTGAGTTTTAACAATTTGTTTTGAAGAAAGATTTTAATGCTGTCTGATTTGTGATGCAGAAGTGAATTAAACTTTTTATATCCTTCAATGGGTTAAATGTGCCTGTAAATGTTTAATGACTCTTTAAAACAAACCAGCAGAAAAACAATATTCTTCTTGTTGGTGCAAAAACAGAATGTCAGAGACTAGGAGCAGTTTTTGCTAGCCGGTCCAACCAAATAAAAAATTTAAGTAGAAGATTTGGGAGTGATTCTAGATAGTGATCTTAATGTTATTAACCATTTTTAATACCTAGTTTGTTTCATTTGAAGAATATTGCAAAAATCAGCCCACTGTTAACCAAGCCAGATGTTGATTTGCTGACACACAGCTGAAACTCTTAATTTACTGGAGTATTTGAGAAACTACAGTTAATACAAAATGCTATAGCCAGGATTGGCGTAATATAAATAAAAATTGAATGATTTAGTACTATTATCTCAGTTGTTGTAGTTGTTTTTAATCAAACTAATTTGGTTGTTTTATCTTCTGGTAGTGTTTTTTTACTTCTATGTATCAACATTTTTATTGTGTTTGAATTGTTATTGAACTGAACTTGTTTCACTAAGCACTTTGGGCTGAATCTTTACATCAAAGCTTCTATACAAATATGTTAGTATTTTTATCATCATTGTTATCATCACCATCATCATCCTCTGCTTACTTCTGTCCTTGGCTGTAAAATCAAAACCAATCAGAGTGAGCCACTTACATATCCAAAGTGTCCTTTCCTGGAGCAGTTGTAGCAGTGGGCGGGACTTTTACCCTGGTCTTCTTCTTGCTGCTTCACAGGAACACTTGGTTCAGTCTGAGGACACAAGGAGAAAATTGAAAGTGTTTTTAAACAGAAAGCTGAAGCTTAAAAAGTGTATATTAATTTTCTCTGTAAAAATGCATAGGTTTCATGTTTCAGTTGTTTCCCATTATCCCTCCTCTATTCCCATCATTCCCATGCTCTCTTTTGATACCTGCTGTGTATTGTACACTGAATATGGGTACTGATATAAACCACTGATTACCAGGCTATAGTTAGAGGCCTGTAATGACCCTGTATGATAAGTAACTGCTCTGTGTGTGTGCGTGTGTGTGTGTGTGTGTGTGTATATGTGTGTGTTGGACACGGGGTCCCGTCCCCTATGGGCCAGTGTTCTGAAAGCCTTCCATGCTCCAGCGCTCACAGCAAATATACACTGATAAAGAGAGAGAGGAGACACAGGCACAGTGCATTTACTGCTAATGTCACACACACACACACACACACACACACACACACACACACACACACACACACACACACACACACACACACACACACACACACACACACACACACACACACACACACACACACACACACCTACCTAATGGCATTCGCTCAGACTCACACACCTTCATCCCAAATGTGCCCCCTCCTTTGTCTCTCACCCCTGATTCAGAGATTACAAATGATTTGTGCCTCGCATCATTTCTTAAACATAGCTTAGCTAACCTCCTTTTCTCCTCCTCCTGTTCCCCTCCTCCTCTCTCTCTTTCCCTTGCACAGACCCCTCCATCCCCACATCTACCCCTCACACTTGTTTTCCCCCCTTCGCTCTCTCTCTCTTTTCCGCTTGAGTAGTTTTGCGGCAGAAAGGATGAATGCTATTAGAGCGTCGCGTCATTATCGGGTCAGGCCGGCCGGGCCCATCTCCATCACAAAGGCCAGGAGATCACAGACCTCTTGCAAGCGCACACACACACATACAAACACACACATATGCACCCTAAGGAGATCACAGCCCCCCCCTTAACTTGACTCCCCCCCAAACCACCCTTCCAGCCCCTCATCCCATTCATCTTTCATGTAAATTGGCTGTAGGTCTCCCTCTGTCTCTGACCTTGGGCTTGTGTTATCTCCTCACACTCTGATCCAGCACACACACACACACACACACAATGAAAAAAGAAGAAGAAATGAAATCCCCTCTTATTCTCTCATCAACCTGTGATAGTTGTCTGAGGACCTGGCGTGAATGCGAGTTGAATGCGTGTGTGTGAGAGGAGTTGTCGGCCTCATACAATATTAATTAACTGGAGGAACCTTCATCCCTCTCTCTCTCGTGCCCGCTCTCTCTCTTACCTCTCCACGCTTCCTATCAGGGGTTATCTAAATTGCCAGCAGGGTGAGGGCCTGTGGGATCATATCAGTTTGGTGTCTTTCTCTTTCTTTCTCAGGGGTTTAGAGAGTAGTCCTAGAGAGTGTAGCTGTGCACTGAAAGTCAATATGACAGAGGCAGGTTCTCAGATAGTTTTGGTTTGGTATCTTTCATTTAGGACTGGCTCAGAAACTAAACTTAAATTAGTTTCAGGTGACATTACGTGATCACTGCAGAAGCGAATAAGCCTCACAAATCCAATCCACCAATTATGACTTGCTCTGAACTTGAATTGTTATGATCATGGACGAGCATGGAATTAGAAACCTCAAACAGATTTCTATATTGTCCTGGTTGTAGAATATTTTTCTGGTTTTTATGAAGTGTGTTTTGTCATAAGTTAAGTATTGCTGGTTGTGCAATGTAGAGGCTAGAAAGTCATCAAAATGATCTTGGAATAATTGCACACCACATTATCACTGCTTGAGCATTTCACCTAATGTGTAACAGTGTTATAAAAAATTAAAATAAACACTGTATTCAATAAAATCAGCCCTTTAAAGCTGTCCTCTACCTCTAAATCATGGTTTCGCACCACACTGATGCGTCAGTGAATAATGTATCTGAAAGTCAAGATCATGAACTACAATTCATGCACTGATTTGATTTCCAAAGCAGGACACTGGTATGAATTGCTTAAGATTGTAAATATGGGCTTAAAATCAGTTTTGAAATGCAAAATAATGGAATTTTAAACAAGCAATAAATCCAATTAACTTATTGAAACTCTGATGACTGGTGAAAAAAGAATCATTTGACAGCCTTAGTTTTTATATATCTTATGCCTGTGTGAAAGTAGATGCAGGTGTGTCACCGATGGGAAATCTCAGTGAATCTGATTTCAAAGCTTATGATGATGTTGTACATTTAAACTTCCAGCCCATGATTGCTGTCCAACTTGCTTTCATTTTGACTACTACCAAAACTATTATGGGAAAGAACACTTTGGTTTCAACATCAGTAATGTTTCTATTTTCTATTTGCTGTCATTATCTCTGAATTTCTCAATAATGTTTCAATATTGGTTACTCTCAATCATGTAACTTCAAAATGTAGTTAATTAAATTCTTAATGCCAAAGTGTTAGTAACTTTGTCAAACAACAACACACAGCAAAGTAAAATGCATGTTGCATAAAGAAAGTGTGTGGTTGTTTTTTTTAGAACAAAGATGGCTTATTTTCACAGTTTTTCCTTGAGGTATCTGTGATGTTTTAAAAAAAAAAAAGTGACAGAATTATATGTGAACATAGAAAAAATGAAAATAATAGAAGAACTTCAGGGTCAAGTTCAAGCTGTGCTCACTTCTGCACCTCATCAGTGTTGTTTTCTTCTTGTTATAGAAATAAACAGACACAGTCCATCCCACCTCCTTACATGAGAGCTGTGGAGGGAGGAGGATTCAGCACTGTTTGACCATCTGAAGCACCACTATCAGTGCTGAAATGATCAATGTGCAAACTGAGGCTTTAAAGTACCATCACACTTCTCTTCCCTTAAAGGGATAGTACAGTATTTTTGAAGTGATGCTATACGAGGCACTTGTCAATGGTAAGTGTATTAACCATATAAGGTCAGCTTGGCCCCTTTGTTGAAAATGCGGCTGGAGAACAGGAAGAGAAGATAGGCAATTAACCGCTGCAGGCGGGAATAGCTCATTTTGACAAACTCCAACCCAAATGCTAATGTGGGTGTAAGTTTACGCAAAGACATATTATTTACCATGGACACAAGTGGACCTTTAAGGACTTGAGTTTACAGAGGAAGAACAAGACTCAGAGGACCAAAGGAGGGAGGGGAGAAACTTCTGTGCTATCGGGAGCTCAAGAGAGATCCCCAGTTACCTGGTTGTGCAGGTGTTTTAACTGTGAGCCCATGCCCACAAACCAAGAGAGCTACTGCTGCCATGAGTAGGACTTGATAACAGCAGTACTTCAGGACCTTTGTGAATCAGAGAATATGATACGGCTGCAGTCTGCATCATTCAGCGACTAGATTTCCCTGCTGCACTGACTTTTACTTTGCGTAATGACAAAACCCATGGTCTGCACAATATGTTCACCTTATCAAAATCATGTTAGCAAGTGAAAAGGTGTTGAAAACTTCCAAATGGAGCATTCACTTACACTGACATTAGTGTTTGGGTCAAAGTTTGTTAACTAAACTTAGCTCAATTATGTGGCAAAGCTCACCATGTCTACAGAGGTTGATTGCGTAGCTTCTGTGCTGGTTCTCTAGCCGCCATCTCAACAAAGAGACTGACCAGCTAATACACTTATATTGACAAGTACCTCACATAACGAAGTATCCATTTAACAGTAGTCCACTCCACTGATAGTGTGTTGAATTGTGTTTCTTCTGAATTGATCAGAGTTGAGCAAGTTACAACACAATTCCCTCTGATTTGCTCTGACTTTAGATTTACAAAAACAAGGAACTTCAATTTAAATTTGCTTTAATTTTTCTATTGTGTAAAAAAAACAAATGAGAGACTGAGAAAACAAACAAATGCCCAAGGATTAGAATAACACAATGAAAGTTAAATTGTCCACAGTGTGGACACTTGTCTTTGGCTTCACAGAAAATAAGTAGTAGAGTGTGAGATCACTTGAATCTCCAGTCACTGGCAGAGTGACAGTTACTTCATTAACTGATGTCATCATTGAACCATCGATCAGTTTGGCTTCAAGAAAATTTCAACTGGTGGTCTTCTCAACTTCATAAACACAATAACATTTAAGCAGCTGTTTAATATGACTAGGATTTTGGTTTTCTTTTTTTGTTTTGCTTCCCCCAAGTGAATCCTGCAATACTGTATACCTCAGCAACATGTCTATATGATGTGTGTAGAAGCAGGTTAGGTATGTGTGCGTTTGCAGGTATGCATGTATGAATGTATGAGTACATGTACAAGTGTACATGAACTATTGTCTGTACATGAACATATTAGTTGATATTATTATATATCCACTTTCATTTGTATCTGCTGCCTATCTTTTGTATTTCATTTAAAAATGTGCTAAGTCTGTCGCCAGAGATAATTGTTAATTATAATATTACCTGTATTACCTATTACCTATTACCTGGAGAAACATATTAAGTTTGCCATGTACCAAGCATTTGAAAAGTTCAATAAAACTTAAATACTCCCCAAAAAAACAGCGATTCTATGAGGTCCAATGTCCAAATACTGTCCTTTTGTTACCTGGTCCAAATTTTATTACCATTAAGAATTGGATTTTAAAGTGTCTATTATATTTATCTTTAGCCTTACGCACCACAATGTGTGGTTTATGTGTACATTTTTTGTTAATGATTATGTATATGCTGTTATATCATACTAAATACAAAGAGAACCATCATATCTGAACTTGTCCGTCTTTCTCTTAAGGGCCACAACCTCTTCATTTATAAACTTGATTAAATCCCAGGCTGCATTAAAACATATTTATGTGTTTAACTAAACGCTTCTCATCGCTGCAGAGACAGCGGGAGAGATCGGAATTTGATCCACTTCTTGCTGATATGACCCGAGGAGCTTCTCGAGCTGCTCAGAGCCACTTACCCGGTCAGAAACAGGACCACAGCTGAAAAAAAGATTGATGATATGTGTGAGTGCGAATAGGAGGGTGTTTGAGATGGTCCTAAGGGCTTTGCTAGGTGGACGCAGACAACCAGCCATCCGTGCCTCATGCTCATGCCTCTCTCTGTCACACACACACACACACACACACACACACACACACACACACACACACACACACACACACACACACACACACACACACACACACACACACACACACACACACACACACACACACACACACACACACACACACACACACACACACACACACACACACACAGTGTTTTCCCACAGTTGTCCCAGCACATACACAGTGTCTCTGTAAGCCTTGCTCTCCTCTGCTCCTTGCCTTGGCTGCTGGTGGCAAAGCTGTGATAATCCTTTGACCAACACAAAGCTGTGACTGTTACAGACTACAATCCGAAGGAGCGCACATACACAGTTATCAAACAAATCCGAGAAGCAAAACAGGCTTGCTTGTGTGTGTGTGTGTGTGTGTGTGTGTGTGTGTGTGTGTGTGTGTGTGTGTGTGTGTGTGTGTGTGTGTGTGTGTGTGTGTGTGTGTGTGTGTGTGTGTGTGTGTGTGTGTGTGTGTGTGTGGAGGGGGGGTGATCTAAATAGTAACGGGTGGTGGGAGCTTGGGGTGGTGCTGTTTTGCATATGTTATTGCTGCGTCGGGGAGAGGTTTGCATATGTTACTGGAGCCACAGGGGACCTTCTCTGCATGCTTTATCATAGAAAGCAGCCTGACAACACAACGCAACACTACCGGCCTCATACCAAAACAAACAGAGCCTTCTGGTGTGTGTGTATGTGTGTGAGCAACATGTCAGTGTGTACATATCAGGATAATTAGACAGCTGAGAACAGCTATAAGGTGAAGGAGAATTAACTACAGAGCCATTAATCCACTTATTCTCATGTGGGAGTTTTAACAGTGCAGTTTCCAAATTTATAAAGAATTTAATTATAGTGTTTACTCTTACTCAACAACAATTTAATAGTTCTTAGGAGACAGATCAGGGTGGAGGTGTGTATGTGTGTGTGCAGGTATGAAGGCAGTGGAGGAGGGAGAGGAGAGGATATTAAGGAAGAAGAGGGGGGTTTCTCCAAATAACCAGATGTGATTCCTGCCCCCTTTGTGTCTACTGGTTCACAAAGCCTCAGACCGAAGCTGTAACCCCGCGCCCTGTGAGGACTCACACACAGTGTAATTCCCAGAGGCTCTTCCTATCTCCTCCCGTCAGTCAGTCAATCAGTGTGAGCACAATCAGAGGGAGTCCTTATTTTTCCTCTTTAGAGAGAGGAAATGCTCCTGGAATGTAACGATAATGTGATGCAGAGGGGTGGACGGCAGTAGGTTGCCACCACTGGAGGAAACCCCCTCTTCCTTTTTTTTTTTCAAGGGGCAGGGACTGGAGGTAATCTGGTCACACCGTGGCAGGCGGAACAGAGGGTACAAGCTAATCTATTCAAATCTGGTTCTAAGTTATTCGGTTTCTGTTCAGACCAGTCACTGCCAAGTTCAGAGGCTTTTTCATGCTGAGTGTGTATGGGAGTATTTCATTCTATTCATTTATAAGAATTAGACAAAGACAACATATATGTACCAGAAAGACAAGGATTGAGTTTTGAAATGCACAGATGCACTCAGTCTTTCTCTCTCGCTGTGGTCAGGATGCTAAACTATAATTTCTGCCAAAAAGTCACTCAGAGACGCAAACTTTTAGACCTGCACAAACACACCTGCAACAAAAATTGACACAATCCAGCTGAGCGGAAAGGCACAAAGAGCTGCAAACCTGCCAGGCCACTGATAACACTACACCTGTGTGTGTGAGAGAGAGAGCATGTGTGTACATTCCTATGGTTCTGCATGTACATTGAGTAAATGTGGAAACACCTGTACCAAAGAATTAAGCGTTTTTGACTTCCTCAGCTAATACAGCCAATTAATGAAAGGTTTAAGGCCGATCTGTTTAAAACACAACAATTTTTCTTTCAGTTTGGCTTTATTTATTTGTTTGTTCCTTCTATTTTGTATGACTGCCACACTCTCCAATTTCATTCTTGCAAAGCACTGATTTGTTATGGAGCCTTGAACTAACAACTTTTTGTTACGCCGGTGTCTGTTTTCATTTGCAGCATTTACGGGAAAAGTGACTTAAATAAGTTAAGTAAAGTTTCAATTCTAGTTCATCTCCTCTTGTTTTACTCTCTTCTGTTTCTGCTGCTGTGTGTCTATACTTGCCTTTGTTTTAAGGTGAATTTCTCATGTTATACATTGAAGAATGAACTCAACTTGAACTGTGTTTATGAGCTCGATGTAAGGCTGTGAGGGTTCAAAGATTCACAAGTGTATGTAACATTTCAGTGTCAGTTACTACACACTGCACTTCTATATGACTCATCTCACGAGGTTACTTGTTCCTGAAGGTCTTTAACATTTGCCCTGTCGGCTGCTAATTGTTCATAGAAAGAGATTAAAAACACACAAAAGACATTTCTTTTTAAAAGCCTGCCCTCCGCCTCCCGTAAGGTCAGTGTCTCCGTCTAAAAGGGAATAAAGAGTTCAGAGTCTTTTGACATGACAGAGGTGAGAGGACCGGACTGGACTGTACAATGATGAGGCAGCAAAAACAGCACAATGAAGTTTTTACAGAGCACTGTCTGAATGAACACAATGAGAGAGAAAAGAATAAAAGAGGTGGAGGACAGAAGAAGTGGATTAAAGGTGGAAACTTAAACCTGAGACCTTGTGTTCAGCAGAAAGAACAGAAGAAGAAAGTGCTGGAGAGGTAGTTATTATTTAAATTATGGGTCATTTGTGAGGTTTAGCTAATATATAAGCTTTTCATTGTACAAACAGTGTATACATGACTACATATTCCCTCTCGTAGCTACATTAAACAATCTTCTTCAAGAGATCTGAGGCACTCAGGTCATTCAATTAAAGCCTTCATTATTCCGGGCTACAGAGTCATAGTTAAAACCTGCGTACCGTTTCAGCCACTGAGGCCTTCATCAGCCCTGATGAGGGCTGAAATGCTTAGGCCCTTTTTAACTGTGACCCTGTTACCCTGAAAAAATGATGGCTTTTAATTAAATGACCCTCTGAGCACCTCAGATCTTTTGAGAAGTTTGTACCTTGATCCCCCTGCCGATGAGACACTTTTTTTTTACACTTTTCACACCACTGCAACCCACCCTGCCTGCTTGAGGGTGTTATTGTAACACGGGATACTAAAGGATATGCTGAAGTAGCAGTCCTTTGTTAAATAAGTACATTTTAACGTATTTGTTACTAAGAGGATGTTTTGGCATGCTGCAGTGTTTGAAATAAAAAAATTTACAGACTTAAGTACTGGAAATTGGCTGCTGTATTTCATTTTAAAATTCCTAGCACAGGTGAACAATTTCTTCTTTCCATGATAATGCCTAATTGTTGCAGGTTTATGTGGGTTTGACATGATTGCTTACAAATGGCAATCATCAAACAAACACACAAACAAACAGGATGGCATTGAAAAGGAGAATTTGATGGACTCAGAGGTAGAACTGAACAATCAGAACTCTTTTCAAAGATCAGGCATAGACCCCAAACCTTTAGCATTTCCTAATGACTGATTCACACACATGAAGTCAGAGCCACTTGGTTAAAATAGGACAAGCTGAGATTTTCCAAAGATGGACAGAGAAAAAATTTCACAACAAACAGGAACTTCTGTGTGCCAACTCTATTTCCTTGTGCGGAGTACAAACTGTATCCTGCACAACAGGACAGGCTCCACAACAAATTGCACAGTGGGTTTATCTGGTGACAAACTTTCTCGATCATGGGTTACCTCAGTGCAGTTCTCTGTCTGACCACTGAAAGGCGCCTTAACATCAAAAGCTGACAAGAACCTGAGTCTGATCTTAACTGCTGAAGTGCGACCAGCTGAGGTTGGGGGTAAAGTACTTTGTCATTATTATTTAGACGGTAAAAAAAAAAGTGTTTAACAGTGTGTTTCTGTCATAAGTCTGTAGAGTTTCAAAATGTAACGAGAGAACAACTCGCTGCACTGACTCAACTTCACTCTGAGAGTATTTCCATTTTCACTCTAACAGACAGCTTTTTATGTCTCATTTATACAAAATCAAGATCGTACCCAATGCTGCTTTTTTAAAGCCCCTTTTGTCCCACAGTTTACCGACACGCATTTTCTATCAGCGGGACAAACTATGATTCAGAACACAATGTACCAGACACGGTCAAAAAGCCTATCTCAACAAAAAGCTCCACATGTGATGGTTAAAAGTTCATAATAATCTAGTATTACAGAAATGATTTCCTGTGGCTAGACATGGGCCCTATATGGAGGGACACCATGTTATCATAGAATAATTATTATACAACTAATATTACTCTAATGTCTCCACTGTGAAAAGAACACCTAAGCCTGATTTGTGGACAAAATGGTTCAAATACTTAATTTTACTTTGCAGGTAACAACTTTGATACACTAAAAGAAGATGTTACTGTCAAATCATTTCTCTGTCACCATGCATAATTCTAAATATCTAGTGTGTTTTGAAAAATGTTAATCAAATAAATAAACTGACTCATGAAACTTCAGAACAATCTGGTTGAGCAGAAAATTAAAACAAAAAAAACCCAACAAAATATATGTGCAGCTTTTTTGACACTCCACTACTCAGTAAGACAAATGTGATAAAAGCACAGAGGTGACACATGGGTGAAAAGCTTTTTTTATCATGAAAATATTATTTCCAAGAAAAAAATCAAACCAAAGATAATGTGAAAAAGCAGAAACGTGAAGAGCTATATATCCCTGTAATATTGTTTTAAAGACTGGCCTGAAATACAAACAGGTTTAGACATCCCTTTGATTTTGTGCTGGCTCAATCGGTACTTTCTTTAAACCCTCATGTAGGACTGCCCGCTGGTTTCCCCATTTTGGACCACAGTGGTGGGGGCAATCGAGGAGTTGCTGGATCAACCATTGCCGAGGACACAGCGTCATTACCTCCTCGGAGACCAGCTGGACTTAAAGAAGCACAAGTTTTGTTAGGCCTTCAGGCTTCCTTCCTAAATGCCGCCAGGGTCATACTGCAAGAGTGGAGAAACATGCCTTGCTCTAAGAACGGGATCAAACCCAGCCTCATATGAGCTAATGTCAATTAAGAATCCTGTCAAAACTAACTGAAATGTTTGGGAGCTTCCTCAGATTTATTAAAGGCAGAGTCCGATAGATAACAATGTGCAATAGACTGACTTCATAAAAATCAAATGGAGTACTTTTTGTCTCTGTGTTCTGTATCATGTCCTTTGTTACTCAGAAAACCAGAAAACTACTTGTTATATTTTGTAACATACTGTTACAAGGTGTTGTTTAAAAAATGTAAATATAGAAAGAAATGATTTGAGTTTTTTGTAACATGAAGATTTAGATAGACTGAAATAATGTAGTTAAGGTTTTTACATCAAAGTTGATTGTTGTAAATTATTTGAATATGTGGGGTATTGGTCATTTTATGCATTAAGGGCAATGCTGATGTTTTAAAATAAATCTTTACAGTACAAGTTTATTGAAGACCACGTGTATTTTATTTCGAAAAATACCAGGGAGAGTCAACAACTAGGCGACTATGACAGAGTTGAACATCTGCTCCTTGACAATATAATAAAAGGTTAGTTAAAATAAACGTAACATCAGACTAAACTGTACGAAAGCTTTAAGGCCCATTAAACTTACTATATTTAATATTACACTATAGGGCAAGTATGTTGAGGTCACTCACAACATTGGAAAAGTTATTCTGATTCTGATTCTGTTAATGATTTAGATTCCTCATGGAAGTCACGACAACTATTGCAAGTTTCTTATAAAGACAGTTTTGTGAATTCAACCAACAAGAGCACCAGAAATAAAGCATTTAAAAAATACAGACTAAATATTTTGTAGCAAATGTTTAATGCTATGCTAGCTTTAATTTCACATGTACAAACTCAAGAGTCTTACTTCGTTAGAAAGTCATTCTTATTTAATTTTTTTTCCTGAAAAGAAGAGGATTTAAAGTGTCGCTATGTCCTCACCTTGGATTAACAAAGGCATGTGTGAATATGAGCATACAGCAAAGAACCTTCTGGACAAAGAGCATGAGACAAAAAGGTATCAAAGGTACCAAGTACAAAAAGAAAAGAGAAGAAGGAAGGTGGTCGGGTAAGAAAAGAGGACACCAAATCCTGTTTAAGGAGAGGAGTTAAAACGGCTTAATTTCTGTATTGAACGAAAAGGTCACAGACTGTTTTTGCACAGTTACCCCAGAGACACTGACGCACTTACGCGCGCACACACACACACACACACACACACACACACACACACACACACACACACACACACACACGCGCGCACATGCGCACGCACGCACGTGCATGCGCGCGCACACACACACACACACGCACAAACACGCACACACCTGTCCCTGAGGAAAAGATCGATACACACACTGATACCACCGTGAGGAGAGAATTGGTTCGATACACACTCACACAAGCCCAGCTCAAGCTCCACAGGCAGAGGCAACAATCAATATACACACGCTTACAGGTGTCACCACTACTATCTAAAGAGAGGCCAATCAATGCTTACACACCGATATACCTGCACCAATCAGCTGCTGTGTGCTTACACTCACTCGCTCCTGTCTCAGCCTTTTAACTGCCCCCCCCACCCCTCTCTCCCTCTCTCTTTCTCTTGACCACACCTCTCTCCGTCTTTTCTCTGCCTTCACTCTTAGCGTCACAGAGAAAGCATTTATGCCCATTTAAGATTTTATTGAACATAATGTCACATGACCCCTTCAAGCTGTGATACACCGTAAAGTTCCCACAAACATACCACAAAAAGACACATGAAATGTAATTTAGCAAGATTTGTATTATGTTTATGAAAAGAAAATCTGTAAAGGGACATTTTTCATGTTGAGTACCCTCTCTGCTTTAAAAGAGAGAAAGAGCCTGCACTTCTTTCTCTATCCATAAGGTGGCGCTCTGGTCTAAACCGAGCACAGCAGAGTCCTGGCAACACTAACAGGAGGAAAAAGTCACTGTGACTTGTGTGTGTTGTATGAATAAATGCATGCATTTATGCATGATCTTTATATGCATTAATACAGCCTGTGTAAGGACAGCAGGTCGGTCAAGTTGCACCGCCTTTTTTCCTGCTCCTTCTCCATCCATCCCTCCTTCCACCCTTGATCGTAATCCCCATTTTCTTCTTCTTCTGTTTTCCAGTCTTCCATTTATGTTTTCTTTCTCTCTGTTCTTAACAATTCACAACTATTGTCTTCATCCATCAAGAAAACCTCTCCCAAATTTACCACGTTGCATTGCAGTACACGTCACGGCAGCAGATTGTAAATGACAGAATCAACTAAACATTCAGCCTCAATCTTTAAATGTTATAAAAACCTGTTGTCACACAAATATGGCAATCATTGCAGGTTTGTTCCCCAAGATTTTGTTCATGCTTTTCTCTTGAATTTCACTCTAATTGTATAACTTTGGCCATTGGACAGTTTGTTGAACAACAAAACCAAAGTCTAAGAATTCTTATTGAGCATTGAGAGCGCAAGATAGTCTCTGATGTCAAATCTCTTGATTAGTCTCATCAGCTACAGAAATTAATCCATTCATGTGTCACTTGCTTTGTATTGACACTCCTTCTATTGATTGGCTAAACAGAAATGTGAAATCAATTTGAAATTTTCGGCTCCAATGAACAATCTCAGCTAACTAAAAAAAACACACCAACTAATATAGTCTTCTGCCATCAGTCACAAAGTTTAAAAGCCATGCGCTCTCATTTCTCCTCAAAATATCTGTCTCTTACTGACAACACAAGATCAGTGGAGCTCCAAAGCAGAGAAGGAAAGATGAAATGTAATTTGGGTTAGAGGTGCAGGCCGGATTGTGGCCATGTGACCTTGGACAACAAAAGTGAAAGAAGCAAGTTTACACCTGTGCTTTACCGCCTGTTCAAAGGCATTCTGGGAAATAAAAAAGGATAATTTGATCGTTGCCAAACAGAAATATTGTGCAATTTAAAAAAAAAAAACGCTAATACACATTTTCGTCACCATAAAAAACAACAGCTGGAATGCATTTAACAACACAAGGGTAACATTTAAGAGGATTCAGGACGTTTTTCCAGTGATGTTTTCACAATGTAAAAGATGAAGAGAAGAGAATGAGAAGGTTGGCAGGATGGATCTGCTGGAAAGAAGCGACCCCTGTATGCAAAAAGGAGAACTAGTATGGGCGTGTGTGTGGGTGAGTGAAAGAGAAAGAAACCCTGAGAAAGAGTTGTCGAAGCAAATCTTTTTCGTAAATATTACCATTATATAAAAATGTCTTTAAAATCATATGACACGAGCAAGATGAAAATGTTGTGGAAAGCTTTTTACCCCACTTACTGCTCTATATATATATTTGTAGAAGTGAGTGTGCTTGTGTGTTTGTGTGTGGATGTGTGTGCCCATGTGTGTCAGTATCTTACTTTCTCAGTAAATACCCCTGGGCTTTGTGGTCTATACTGTGTGGTTTGGAGGAGTTTGTTAGTTGAGGGCCAGGTGCAGGCAGACAACACACTGAAGATAAACGGACCTAACACACACACACACACACACACACACACACACACACACACACACACACACACACACACACACACACACACACACACACACACACACACACACACACACACACACACACACACACACACACACACAAAGGATAAATGGACCCAGTAGCAGGGAGGTCTGACAGAATGCCTTTTCACACCTGGCTGAGCCCAGCGGAAGGTGACAGAGTCACATCTCCCAAAGCAAACACACACACACCCACCCACACACACACACACACACACACAAACGCACACACACACACCTTCTCACATTGGGGAGTTCAGGGTCATAAGCAGCATCATGAATAAAATGAGGCTGTCTTAAACAGAAGGAGCCCCGTGTATGCGTGTGTGCAGGTGTGTGTTTGTGTCTATGCGCACCCCTAACCCCCATGCCAGTTTGGATGTGTAACGACCTTCTGTTCCCAGTGCTTAAATGGCTTAAATACTTCAATTAGACCTGGGTCACAATCCTCCACCCGTTAAAGCACGCCGTCACAACACACTGGGAAACACACACAAAAAAGATGGTTTCATCACTCTAGGAGGTGACCAAAGAATCTTGCTGCTGCTCCTGTTTGAATACTTTCCTCTCGCCTGTGATTCAAAACAAAAACTTTACAGTGAAACATATACAGAATCTCCCCCGTCACCACTTGTGCCACAATTAAACCTCCCTCCCATCCTCTCTGCCAGCGTCTCCCCTGGAACTTCCCGTCCTGTTCCCTCCTCCCTCCTCTTTCCTCCGCCTCTCCCGCCGTGCTACCCTAGCGCTAACGATGCTGCCTTTTCATTAGACAGCCCCTGCTAATTAATCTCCATAGAGGAGAGTGACAGACCTCCCCCAACACACACACATACACACTAAGTCTAAGCCAAGATGTATGCAAACACACACTCTTCTTCTTTCCTCACTCTCTCTCTCCTGCTCCCTTGTCCCGAGTGGCGTTGGCAGCCCATTTCATGCTTTATCACGTCTTTTAATTGACAAACAAGCTGCTCTTTTCTCTTAGGCTGAGGTCTATATCACCCCCTCGCCTAGATGCACACACACACAAATACACGCACGCATACATAAGAAGCTGAAAAAACTAGTTATCTTTTCAGATTTTGGGTAAACACACACACAGAGACACACAAATAAGCAAATGCATCCCTGCTGACATTTGGCCCATGTGACTGTCACACAGCTTTCTACTCTTTGACATGTTCTTGCATTGCGAACACCACACACACTCAGACACACACACACAAACACACACACACACACAGATGTCAATAGTTATTATGAATTTAATAAATAAATGAAAAGAATTAAAGGTTCCTGTCACTTTTGGCACTTTCTGTATCTTCTAAAATGTTTTTTTTTTTATCCCCGCCATGGTTCATTCATCTGCTACAGGGCAAGGTCAATACTCGTCACAACAAACTTATTGATCACAGACTGATGGCATGACACATTTGCCTTCATGATGTCCATGAAAAACACTTTTTCTGGTCTTTTTGGAAAAACTACATGCTAAACTACGAATAATCCAGTTTTTGTAAAGGGCACAAAATCACTGCTGCTGTTTGGTTCCAATGTTTACAACAACAAAAAGAACACCTTGTGTCACTTAGTGTCGGCTGAGTAAGCACCATAAGGATTTTTTATTTATTTTTTATCAATTAATTGACAGATACATTTATAGATTAAATGTATCAGTACAGCATGGAACGTAGGGAAAATATTGAAACACATAACATGCACTCCTCCATCTTAGTAATTCATTTTTGGTAACCTCTTATAGACCCATTTCCTGTTTGTAAATGATTAGGGGTCTGTGTGCATCTTGACAATGGAAGTAAGGCGGAGGACAATAGTTATTCAAGCTATGCAAGGGGGTTAAGCACCAAGAACCGCAATTGTTACCTAAATAAATTCATTTGAAAAACGGTAAGCGATTTCAATCTCCATGTGAAATCAGTGAATGGATAGAAGACATTAGCAAGTGACACATATCTAGTGGACAGACATTTTGGTGGAGAAACCAAGCGTGTACACCAGAGGAAGATTAAGCACACAAGTCACTCAATGCTTATGACTACATTATCTGTGGACATTTATAGACCGTCAAATACCAAGACATAGACTTGTAGAGCTAAGTATGAGACCTGGGTCCTAAGAAACAAGCCACAAAATTACGTCCAGACAGCTAACTGAACCTATACATACCAGGGTAATAATTATGTAGTGTTTTTGGATAGCTAGCTAGCTTAATTATAGTTTTTTATGATAAAGTATTGTGAACATGAAATCTGCTTCGGTTTATCATACTTTAAACTTTCACTACCTCTCGGTCGCTGGTGTTTCAGTGTAGATTGTGACCCTGTTAACTGATGGCTGTCTGTCAGCCGAATGCATCCCTTGCAAATGCCTTTAGTTTTTCAAAACACATTGGGATGAATTTGTCGGGTCAAAAATTGTTTCAGCCACAAAAATCACAGAATGACAGTTGATAGTTAACAAGGTCACTCTCAACACCAAAACACTGGTTGCTCTGAAACGTTTGTGATCCTGTCAGAAGTCTGTAGCGCTCGAGTCCACGGTGGAGAATTGATTCTGGCAACCTAACATGCAACAACCAGACATTTTGATGCTGCAAACACTTTTAATTCAGTGTTGAAAGCTTGAATGAACACTGTTTCCATTGCCAAAATGCGTGTGCATCTTTTTGACGACATAGGCTGTAAAGGGGTCTATTGATGCTTTTGTCAAGCCATATTTGCACCCAGGGACAACCAAGTTGCTGTTTGTTTTCCTATGCTTGCATTTTGGCGATACATATAACAATGAAGAACCTTGAACCTTGTGCATCAATGCTACATCATTGAGACACATGGGCTGTGGGTCATATTGGCAATAGTGAGCTTCTAGACAGTTAAACTCAGGAGCAGTTGTTGAATAAAGCTTCTGTTTGTGAAACTGAACGAAACACCTGTGACAGGCACATGAAGTAAGCTTTAAAGATGCTCTACGGACTATCTTAATGATAAATGAAGAGTTCATTTCCTGTGAAGACTTTAACAGAGACAGCTGAGGAGATATGGCCTGTGTAAACATCTCCCAAGTGAGATTGAACAGAGGTGAAGAAGCTGCAATCAAAGCAGAGGCAACAGGTCTTAGCAGCAATGTGTTAGAAACTGTAGCTCAGACAGGAGGTGACGCTCACTACTCCCAGCCCACGTTTCATTTTCCAATGCCGGTAAATACACATGTACAGTTCCTCATTTGGAGAAGGATGTTGAAAAAAGTTGGCCTTGTGCTGCCTGTAAACTTCAGTTGTGGTTAGACATTGGTTAAGCAAATGATGCATGTACGAGTTGTTGTGAAGAGCTTGTTGTCAGTGTCTCGGAAGCATTCAATCACATCAAAGAGTTTTTAACGAATAGAAGAAAGTCCTTGTAAACTAAAATCCCTCCCATTAGTCATCAGTCTCTAAAGACAGATTATCTGAAGCCAATGACTTAAAAAATTAAAAATAGAAAGTGTCAGAGCGCTCAAGTTTAAATGTTCATAGTAGAGTTAGACAGTGATACTGATGGTGTTAGTTTTGAGGTGGTTTACTTACTGTGATATGATACTGCCTCCAGATCTCTGGGCAAGCCTAAGATGGGAAAAAGAAAGATTGTATTTGAAACACAAAGTCATGTACACTTTTATAGGGCAAATAAAAAGGAATAAAGCAAATTAAAAGAGGACTTAAAAAGTCTAAATCAATTGCAGTTTGTGTGTCAGCCTCTTATTTCTGAATGAGATACTAAAGACACAGCAGTAAGGACACACTTAGCATGAAAAGGCAATGAGGCAGATGAGAGAGGACTGAGACAGAGCTCAAAGAGACTCTTTAAGTCTCTTCCTGTTCCTCATAAGACCTATATCACACTGATTTTTCAGTGTTAGCCTGTTTCCTTTCCACCCTGTGACTCTCTGCAGTCACTCAAACAGTCAGTAAGTAAAGCAGTCAGTCGTTTTGTCCCGGTGTGGCTAAACCATTATCTCCGGAGCTTCGCCACGCTGTTCCTTAAGCGTTCCGACATCCTTTCCCAACCGCCGCCACTTCCCACAGGGAAATTGAAAATGCCGCAGTCGCCGCAGGCAACAAGATTTATCTACTTACACACCTACTGAGTGAGAGAGACAGAGAGGAGGAGGAGGAGGAGGAGGAGGAGGAGGAAGATCTGAGCCTTTCTCCGTGGAGAAGGCTTTGTTTAGTCCTCTCTTGCATTCACTAAACAAGTTCTTTTACAAATTTGCATGATATGTAAATTCTTGTCACATTTAAGAGGAGAGTATTTGGCCTTGGCTGCTTGCTTAAATCGTGACCTTTAAAGAGCGCTCTGCACTTTTTCAGGCTTAATCTGAGATGTTTAGATTTGAATACAGAGATGGGGAATTGCGATAGCTGCATCTTCCTCCACCTCTCATCCAGCTTTGTATTCAACAACCCCCCCCCCCCCCCCCCCCCACACACACACACACACACGCACACATTAACACACACACCAGCTCCCTCCTGTTTGCACTCTCCCTCCAGACCGCCGGGGTAGTGTGTTGTTGTCGAGGGCGACAGGCGAGGCGAGCGACACACTCGCGCTCCGTCAACCGTCTGTCTTTAATGAGAGACACAGAAAGGCCCAGGGGACAGAGACCTGACTCTCTGTTTCTCTCTCAAACACACACCATAACACGTACAGTATCATTTGTGAGTGTGATGAGGGAAAAAAGTTGTGCGTTGCGAGGGAAGGGTAATTAGAATACCACACAACTTTGCACCTTTTGTTTGTTGTTATAAACAAAATGCAAAACAGTGAGGGAGCTGTGTGTGAAGATCTAGAGGAAGAGAAGAGAAAGACTGGACGACAGAGATAGAGAGAGAGAAAATGGGCGGTGTGTGTCCTGGTCTCCCCTCTCCCTCTGGTGTTCACCTGGTTACTCATCCATTACACACAGCACAGTACATGACTGACTGGTGGAGAGAGAGAGCGAGAGAGAGAGAGAGAGAGAGAGAGAGAGAGAGAGAGAGAGAGAGAGAGAGAGAGAGAGAGAGAGAGAGAGAGAGAGAGGGCGGAGACACTAGCAGGCTCTTACATGCACACAGGGTTTTCCATTCTATGGCATTAGTGTAAATGGGCAAGGTAATGAACGTTGCGGTGGGATAATTGTCATTGATGGTCATTAGATTCACCCTTCAGTGCCAACACACACACGTACACATAGACACACACGTACACATACACACACACACATACATACATACAAGCCCACAGCTGGAATATTCAGCATGGCAGAGACATAACTAAGCTGTAATTGCTGAAGTGTATCAATTAATGTGAACAGCAGCGTGTGTTGACCCCCGGTCACTCGTCATCACATGGGAGTAAATGGGGGAGAGAGGGGGGAGAAAACAGGGGAATGAGGGGGTATCGGAGTGGAAATAAAAGTAAAGCTTATAGACTTTTCTGTTTGTTTTGATTTCGTTGCTATCTGTTTGTCCGTGTATGACCATGTCTCTCCTCCTGTCTTTACCTCTATCTCAATTTCTCCGGCTCCAGCAGATGGCTGTGTACCAATAAATCTGGCTCTGTTGAATGTTTCTGCCTGTTTAAAATGTTTTATCTTTTTGCCATTATTGCCAAGTTTTTGCTCATAGTGGATAAGTGTTAGATCTCTTTAAACAACATTACAAAAAAGGACAGTGTGGACCTGCCTTTCAAGATTCCTGATGTAACTTTTGTTGTAATTTAGCACTAAATAAATTAAATTTATTGACAAATTACAGCACATTTTTGGTGTAAATGTGGCATTGATTTTTTGTTATAACATTTATTCTGCTGTTGATGGATTACAAAGCGTTCTCATTATTACAAAACTTTGTTCCCTTCTTTGAGCTAATTAATACTTGTCTTTATAACTTGAAAGTTACATGCTTTCAGTATGGATTCATACTTAGGTCCTATGATATATACAAACTCCAGGGTTTACAGTGTATTCCTATCAACATTATGACTACATTATCCATGTGCACAAGCCTGACACTGCACAGATGTTATATGTAGGCACAATGTAATGCAATATCAAAACTGACCATGTGACCAAAGTAAGTGGACACACACTCTGGCCTACTTATGGTCTCATGGTCTTGAGTTTGCATCTTCAAAATACTGGAAGTCTTGTCATCATCCTGTTTTACTATTGTTGAGGGAGTTGACTAGTCTGCACAGAAATCTGCTTGCAACCCGTCCATCAACTTTGGGTCTGGACTTAACTATACCAAACATCCACAACCAATCCCACTTGTGACTGAATGGGAGCAAATCCCTGCACCCCAATCCATACTGAAATCCTTCCCAGAATATTTGGGGCTGTTACAGTAGCAGATTAATGCACAGGACTTGGATTGAGATATTAAAACAACTACATCTGGGTGCCTGCATACTTTGGACCTTGTGGTGTGTTTGTGTAAACAAACAGGATGCTACTCACGTCAAAAAAGTGTCCTGTCATGCTGCAGCGATGGCACTGTTTGTGCCAGTATGCCCGCTCGTTGCAGGAGTCATAGAGGTGCCCTGGCAGGCCGCAGTTGTTGCAGTGCCTGTTGGGACATTCGTTTGACAGATGGCCTGGAGTGCCACAAAGAAAGCAGGGCAACAATTTCTGCAAACAAGCACACATGTATGCATAGTCAGTAGTTTTACATACTTGTATTTATCAGTAAGTCTTTGCTGTACATGTACTGTGCAATGATGAGACTGACTTTGGGCTCAGGGCAGTTCTTGGAGAGATGTCCGTACTTGTTGCAGTTCCTACACTGGACACTTTTGTTGGTGTAGTATCTGTTTGGCAGCCGCTGCACAGCGATCCTGGCACCCTTGTCTTTGTTGTAGATCTGAGCCTGAAACACAAACATTCAATGTAACGCTCACCTCATGATCGTGCGTGAGACATTGTGGACTGACGTGGATGTTTGTACCACAAAAAGACAAACTTAAACCATTGGAAATATTTCAAGAGTCAGTTGACAAAAATCCAGTTTATGCTGTTATGAAGCACCATTTCATACTTCCTTATCAACAGACCACAAGGACACAATTTTATCTAATAATAATAATAATAATAATAATAATAATAATAATAATCACAACCTCTCCCCTCCGTATCTGTCTGATCTCCTCCACATGATCACCCCCTCTCGCTCCCTCAGGTCTTCCTCCTCCCTCCACCTCTCTGTGCCCCCTGCCTGTCTCAGCACCATGGGGAGCAGAGCTTTCAGTCGCTCTGCTCCCCAACTGTGGAACTCACTCCCACCAGACATCCGTAACTCTGACTCACTAGCCCTGTTCAAATCAAAACTTAAAACTCACCTGTTTCAAACTGCATTCCCTGTCTAATTTCACTGCCTCATTTTAACTTGGTGTAACTCTGCTTGTTTTTATTTATTTTATCATGTTGTTTCTATTTATTGTGTTTTTAATCTGTCTGTAAAGTGACCTTGAGTGTTTTGAAAGGCGCATCTAAATAAAATGTATAATTATTATCCAAAGAACCCATGGAAGCATGGCTGGGTGAATGTCAGGATATTTATTTGGTGTGGCTTCTTACCTCCCTGTCTTTTGCAGAAACCAACCAGCTGCCATCCCCTTCAACATCTGGTGGGACAGAAAAATACATTTTTAAATACTTAAGTTAGTAATCTCATTTACTTGAGTTAATACCATAGACTGAAAAAATATAGGACGTAGTATCCGTGACGTCACCCATCTGATGCTGAACGCTGTCTTGAAGCCAATCGGCAGTGGCAGCCATATTGCTTCTGTCAAACCAGTGTGACGTAAAGAGGCGGGCTTTGAGCCTCCTAGCCAACAGCTGCAGTGTTCCCACAGGCAGCTGTGCTACTCATTGGAAGACTAGTAATCTCAATATCTTCAAAATTGCCGCGTTAGAAAAAATTCACCCCCCTCACAGTGAGAGGACATCGAGAAATGAGCTTTTCAGACTCCACTCATTTTTGTACCAGGCTGTAAACATGTTTATTTCTGCTGCAAAGATCGTCTTTTTCCCATTCATGTGTATGTGGTTTCCGGTACTTCCGGAGCCAGCCTCAAGCGGATCCTCGATGAACTGCAGCTTTTAACACTTCCGCATTGACTCATATTTTTAGACCGGAGGTTGCCGCTTGGTTAATACTCATTCAAGCACATTTTATTAAATGGTAAATATATAGCACTTTCTGGCAGAGGCTTCTATTGCAAGTACCGATCAGAATTAACTAATCCCATTCACACACCAATGGCACAGCCACTGGGGTCAGTTCTGGGTGAAGTGTTTTGCCCAAGGACACTTTGGAATGTGTCGGGATGACTTGGGATCGAACCCCTGCCTTTCAGATTGAGAGATGACAGACTCTAATACTGAGCCACCTCACAAAGTATGTTACATTTTTCCAGTTATAAAAACAATTTAACTGAGTTTCTTTCTTAACTCATGGTGCCTTTTAAAAAGATGTACCTTCTTCAACATTGTTGTGGCTTTAGAAAAAATTGTATCCCTACAAATAAAAAATATTTTAAAAACTGGAACAGAAAAAAATTGATTTTTTTAAAATGATAAAGGATCTAAGTTATCAAACACCCTTTAAGAATGGGAATTGAGAGAACCAGTGGTTTGTTAAATTCTACATTTTAAATCTCTTTTATCTATCCCTGAAAATAACGTTTGGACTCACTGTGTAAATAAAGGTGACATGAGTGTCTGTGTAACTGCAGCCTAAACAAACAGAAGATATAGAGTGGTTTTAGCTTTCTCCAGTTCTCGTCATCTTAGAGCATTACAAGACCAGAAACCAGCTTTCAACAAGAACCAGAACTGAAGAATTCAAGACAATATCCAACACTATCATGAACTCTACACCCTGAGGAGCGAGTTTAGTTTACGGTTAGAGGATGACACACATGCACACACACACACACTCACAGAAACTGACAAAGTGACAGCCCAGCACATCTGTATGAGAGTGGCACTAACAGCGCCCTGAGGGAGACTACTGTATTCTCCTCAGGCCCACAGAACTGTAACTGACATCCAGAAATTGTAACGTACTCACACACACTCACGCGCACTCATACGCACACACATGTACTCAGCATAAATTAAGTGCTGATAGCAGCAACCCACACAGGTTCACATGCTTCACAAACACACACAGACACACCCCCCATCGACCCCCACGATTAGCTGGTTGACAGTCTTTAGCCTTTGGACAAACATGCAGCCTTGAGCCATAATCAAATATTACAGTCTCCTTTCCACCTCTCTCTCTTTCTTTTCTCACTCTCTCTATCCGGACCCCTTATCGCAATTCTGCTCAGCCTTCCTTTTGCTTTCGCTCCCTCTCTTTTCGTGTTTCCTACCCCCCCCACCCCTTCTCGGCGGGTGTGCAGCTGCAGAGGGAGGTTATCACCTCACTTCTCTGTCAAACAAATTAAAATGGCTGCTGTTTGGATGAGGTTTCTTTCCGCCATGACCTTCACCTACAAAGACACACACATCCACATTCACATTTACAAGCCACTTTGCACTGTTGTCATTGAAGCAAAAGTGCCCAACTGTAATTTGGATGCTACTGAAAGAAAAATTTGAGCTGAAGGATAACTCTAATTTTGATTTCAATAACAACTTTAGTTTTTGAAATCATGAAAACAAGATAATCCAGGTTGAACCCAAACGGTTTCACATTCTGTTTGGCAACAATGCTCTCTTTTTGTCTTTTTGACTGCTTGGTGAATCCTGGGCACAATGTGTCCCTTTCTACCTGCTATGTAAGTCCTAATTTTAAGACAGCAGGTTGTTGCACTTTTTCTTCAGCTTGGGTCAAGACGATGGACTAAAAGTTTCATCAAAACATGCCAAACTACTCTTGAAAATAATCTTAGCCATTGTTCAGTATCGATTAAACATAAAGTATGGAGATATATGAACTACTGACTGTACGCTGTACCAAATGACATAAGGCAGGTCCTGTTTTTAAAAAGGCCCTCCAACAGCTCTAAAATGACTATCAACCCTCTGTGGAAACTCTTCGACCAAGTATAAAGAAGATTTTCAACTCAAGAGGCATTACTTATAAATTGTGTGGATAAAATCATCATTTACAAGTGACACTGAATTTACAATGCAAGGTCTACTCTAAGCTAAGTTTCACTTTTAAGATTAATATTAATTTGAAGTGATCACATTTTCTCCTCATATGCAAATGGTTGGGCAGTAAATAAGTCAGTTTTGGAGCTAATATTGCTGCAAAACAATTTGAAAATGTATAAATAATTGTGTATATCCACAACTGGGTAAAAAGATTCATACTCTGTTCCACAAATGTGTACCAGCTGTGGAACTGTGTTCAGATTTTTGGACCTAAGTACACATTTTGTGAATCTGTGAATAAATCTGGGTGCACATTTTTGGATCTGCTTAGAGATTTCCAGTACACATTTTTGGATCCGAGTACACATTTGTAGATCTGCAAACAAATTTGTGGCTCTGAATATGCATTTGTGGATATGTGTACAAATCTGTGTCCGCATTTGTGGATCTATTAACACATTAACAAACTGTTTCTAACAGTAACAGCTCCATAGTACTGATCCTTTCTTTTTTTTTTTCTTTTTTTCAAACACAGTGTAGTGACTTTACTTCTTTTTAGATGAAGGATGGGCAATCAAACCCCTAAACTGAAGCACAGCTGAGAGAAGTAGGCAGAAAAAAAACATTGTTTAGAAAAATATGCCAGAAAACAGAAATCGCAGGGAAAGGGTTTACAAGAGAGCGTATCCCAAAGAGATTCTACTTACTCAACTTCAGTTCAGGGTTGAAACAAAGTTATTTTCTTTCTTGATTAATCTCTTGTTGACTTCCTGACCAATGAATTTCTTTTCTTGTCTCTTAATGTTAAAACAAGTTTTTTTCCCATAACTTAAATGATCTAAACTTTCTATTATTGAACTTCTATGCTGATCTACAAACCATTGCAGCTGTATATAAGACACATGTAAGGTACTGGGAGTGAGAGGAAATTAGAAAGATCTCATTAACAAGCAGAGCTTCTTCAGAGAAGGAAATATTTCATTCAATTGAGAGAGTTTTGGGGTAATTTTTAGAGAGTTTGGGGAGTTTTATTTATCATATAAGCTTCCATTCATAGAAGCTGTCAAAGTTAAAAACCAGGGTAACAACTTTGGTGAATCATGGCTGATTAAAAATCCTTTTAAATGTATGTTTCTGACTGACGGTTAGTGTACCACAGCTCTACTATGTGACTACCCTGTATGTATGGATGTGTTGTTTATCATTGTGAACCTACATCAGGAGTTCTTCTGGTGTAGGTATTTCTGGATAAACGGAGAACCTCTGCAGTGCTCACCTACTGTGAACAGACTGGGGGGCCTCCATGACATGTGTGTGTGTGTGTGTGTGTCTGTGCACGTGTAGTTGGTGACAAACAACAAGCAGCACCCAGTCAATGGGCAGCTCGAAAATAAAGGCAAGGGTGAAAGGTGTGTATGTGTGCATGGAAGTGCGTCTCTGTATGTGTGTGTGTGTGAGTAGGCGTTAGTGACTCAACGAAAGTCATTCTCAAAGCGTCTCCCGGGGGGACTCCCCAAATAAAGAGCAGGAAGCTTTCCCTTAATCTAAGGGCCCCCCATCTCACCAACACACACACGGATAAAGGGTGAAGCTCTTTGTCACGGCTGAGGAATCAAACACATGGGTGGGGGGTGGAGGAGAGGATGGAGGAGGAAAAGAAGAGAGGGTGGTGGGTGGGTGGGGGGCTGTTGTCTGTACACTGGGTGAAAATATGCTAATCAACCTTTGAGGCCCTGCTCAAAATCAAACCATCGAAGCCGCACGCTTCATCGTGGCCCGACTGATCTGGAGGAGTCTGGAGCTGGATTAGCAGATGGTTGCAGCTCCACCGAGCAGCTGAACAGGCTCGAGAGAGGCCTCCGCCATGTTGAGGGCAACTGTTTCATTTCAAATGGTCTAATGGTGAAGAATTTTTGTGAAAGTCCAGTAAACAAATAGGAAGTAAGGTTGAAGAAGAATACTACTCTATCATCGATCTTCAAGTTCTGCCAGTCCTACTTATTTCTTATTCTCTGGGACAACTCGTACATTATCACATCACTCCAACGTCAAGGGAAATTCGACACAATGGCAAGGAAGAGGGGGGAGCTGGTGAAACAGAGGGAGGGAAGGATCAGGGGAGAGAAGGCGACAGATGCTACCTGTCTGTCTCATAGGTACCCTGATTACTGGAAGATGAGGAGGAGAGGGAAGGAGGCTGCGTGCCAGTTCATCAGAGCCGGCAGAACACAGCAAAACACAGAAATGGTATGTGTGTGTGTGTGTGTGTGTGTATGTGTGTGTGTGTGTGTGTGTGTGTGTGTGTGTGTGTGTGTGTGTGTAAATGTGTATGCGTATGTGTGTAAATGTGTATGTGTATGTGTGTAAATGTGTATGCGTATGTGTGTAAATGTGTATGCGTATGTGTGTAAGAGATATGAGGGGGAGCTGGTATGTGTGTGTTGGTGCTCTGAATCTGTCCCTTCTACCAGCGAGAACAGAGCAAGAGTGTACGTGTGGCTAATGAACCATGAACACCTGGATCTCCTGGGGTGACACACACACACACACACACACACACACAAACACAGAAAATGGAATATAAGTGGACCAAAAGGGACATCCGGGTCACCAAACAAGTCCACCAAGACAAGAACGAGATCAAAATGTTGCAACCTCTCACTAAATACTCCCTCAAGTATAACCGTTGTTCAACAATTTTCTACTTTTTGTGTGTGTGGTTGAGTGTGTGTGTTTGTAGGGGTGATCTACAAGCTGTTATCTACTCTGTCACAGCAACATCAAAACCTCATCTGGCCCGCTTTGCCCCCGTTCCCTCTCTCCTCTCCCGACACTTAAACAGGCATCCCATGTCAGCCCACCCCATTGTACTACACTGTTGCCCAGACTCAACACACACACACACACACACACACACACACACACACACACACACACACACACACACACACACACACACACACACACACACACACACACACACACACACACACACACACACACACACACACACACACACACACACACACACACCACAGTGAAAGAGAGAGGCCTTGCCCCCCGAATGGAGGTTATGTTTGATACTGAAGCGACAGAGCCGGATAAGAAACACTATACATAACAATGGTGAGGGTTGGAGGGAGTGTGCAGGCTGTGTGCATGTGTGTGTGAGTGCAGAAAAAAAGTGCTTCCTTTGTGACATCACCCTTGCCCCGCAGCCTCGCCCTCCGCGGGGTTAAACACGGCAAAAGGTTGGCTAAGTCAGACGTACACACTGACACACTGACACACTGAAGCCTTTAGCTTTTCTGCACACTTTTATGAGACAGAAAAAAGTCCAGCTGAGGGTGTAAAACAGCAGAGAAAGCAGGAGAACAAGTGAGATGAGTAAGAACAGAGAGAAGAAGAGGGCAGGGTGGGAAGGGGGGAAGGTGGAGGAAGGTGAAACCCATTGGTATGGGGCCATGAAGCACATTATAATGCAACAAAAGAGAAGCCAGCTAAATATCAAGTCTTAAGAGCGAAGACCAAACAGGTAGAGGTGTCAGAGTGTTGGTAAGGAGGAGGGTCTGGGGCCAGTTAGGCAGGTACCTTATGAGAAGGTAAGACTGTACGCCTGTGTGTTAGAGTGTGTAAGTGTGTATGTGTGTATATATTTTCCATGCAGAGAAGAGATCAATAGCTGTACAGGCCTATTATAGATTAAAGCTTCAGCTTTCATTTGGCTTCATTTCATGCTCTTTCTTTGCCAATCTCCACTGAGCTCTCTGTTAGGCAGAAACACTGTGAGAGTTCAAGAGAGCCCAAATTAACAGGATCAACTAAAATGCATCTCTAAAGCATTGGGCTGACAAACTGTGGTACTCTTGCACAAACTGTACAGAGAGAGGTAAGGTTCAGCTACCTGGAATGCAAGAGAGAAACTTTGATGGGTTCATTAAAAATGACTTGATTACTGCGTTCAACTCCTGAAAAGTTCCTTCTTTTTTAGGGATGTTCTGAAGCGACAAAGTTTCTTGTTGTTTGAATGGAAATTTAAATTCAGACTAAACAACTAAACTTTAGGTATACGATATAAAATCAGTTTGTTGAGTGTGGCTAACATTAGCAGAGCTAGCACCACCAGCAATCGGTTCTCCTTCAGGGCTAACATCCACCTGACTTAGCTGGTTACACATACCTCTGGTCGGGTGGTTTTATGTTAGTTTAACCAGACACGGCCTACATACAACTTTATCTCCATCTTTTAGATCAAAATACCACCAAACCACGCCTTGCTACGAGATGCCATCCTTCATCTATGCTTTACAGAACAAGTCACTTTGGTGCTGATTACCGAAGGTGATGACGTTTGAGCTTCAAGGTGACTCGCGCATATTCCTAGTTATTATTCTTACTTTAGCTGTCCTACATTCACTATACACTTTTGTACAACAGGATTGAAACTATCATCCAATAACTATCTGGATTGGACATCTTTGTCCATGTTCACCTCACTAGCTCCCTTCAGGTATCATGAAGCAACATTTGAAAACTTCTGTGAGGAACTTTTGGTTTGTGTCAACACATTTTTGCAGGTCAACTAAGATGTTACAATGGCTTTAGTTCCCAGGAAAGCATACTGATGGGATTTCTTTTTATTTGATTTTTAAAAAAATGTTGAGAATGACCTCTGTGGCTAAAAAAGGTGGTGTTTTATGATTTTCCTTAAGGCAAATAAACATTAAATATGAGACAAATCGACCCAATTTTGAAAGAAAATTGCATTCTGTTGGGGTAAAAAGTCAAGCTAAGGCTATAAATGAACGACACCAATCACCACTAAGCTTCAAACTAGTCATGTTCCCCATGATGCTGTCTTAGAGGGCTGGATATTCAATGACATATCAACAGCATAAAACAAAACGTGAAAACCACTCATAAGCGTTGTTTCATGCATTAAACCAAAAACCTTATTTTTTTTAAATCTGCAAACTTTGACACAAAGGAACCAGGAATCCAAATATGTTGAATCATTTCTGGGCTTCGGGACTCATTCTTGCAGCACACAACAAAATAGATGACACTGGTCGCTTATGTTGCCAGGCAACTGTTGATCAAATCTGATAAAGTAACGGTCTTTGCATAGCAGCTGAGCTTAGTTTTTAAATAAGATCCAAGGATGTTACACTTTGATTGCTGAGATTTATTTAGATTAAGGTTTTAAATAAAAAAGACAGTTCAATCTGATTCAATATAATTTTTAGAGGCTTTTTGGCCCACCAGCTAATGTAATTTTTCTACACTGGCCTAAAACTGAGCCTAGGACCTGGTCTGTACCTCCTTATTTTAGACCTAACCCAAACCTGGCTGAGCCAACCGCCACTGACAAATTTGGTTGTCATACCAAACCCAGAGCTGTAAATTAGCTTTCTATCATCCATCACTGATGTTAGCTTGTCAGTCAAATGTAACACATTGACTGCCCTGTCTCCTTTTCTTCTTCCTATTTCAATTTGAAAAACCCTATTGCTTCACTTTCTTATGGATAAAGAACAAAAAGCAAAGCACAGGGCAAACCCTGGGGAAATCTGGCTTTATTGCCAGGTAAACATCACATTTGATCACCCTTCTGAAGTATAGCTGTAGCTATTGGGTTCAATATGATGTTTCCCTCTGCAAGCTGCCCAAGTGTCCCGAAAGATTTTCACTTATATGTCTTCTAAGTTGTTTGATAAGGGAAGTGGTGAATGCATATCCATCGTCATATTCCCAACTTTATTCATAAAACTGAAAAAAAACTGGAATATTGTAATACAAAATTTGAGCTTCACATATTGAGCATCACATCAGAGGAAAATGTATGTCATGCGAATATGTTGAATAAGCTTTCCTGGACAGAACTTTGTGATCACAGACTGGCATGAACCATCTTCTTATGAATTATGTTTTTTATGTCCAGTGAGGTTTTTGTAGGTTTTCTGCCTGTAGCAGTCAATGAAAAAGCAAAATGCCATCATCCTGGTTGCTGTTGAATCCTTCGTGTTCGACCATCACATATTTCATCTCTGCCCGTCTCTGATTATCCACCCCCCCCCCACCCCCCCCCCCCCACCCTCTGCGTGACAATCCAAGCGTTCACCCCCTGCCAGCCCTTGCCACCTCCTCCCTTCCTCCTCGCCCCCGTCCACGCCATGTTGGCAGCCGGGGCAGGGCAGGTGGCCAAACCTGTCAGTCAAAGCACCGTCGCCACGCGGCAATACCACAGACACCAATTACTACACAGCAGGGGCGCGGCCTGGCAACCGCATGGCAACCACATGGTCCAATCAGGGTACACAACAACAGGGGCAAGAGAAGGCCAAGAAAAGTGAGTGTGGCTGTTTGTGGATGCGCTTGTGTGTTAAAGATATCTGAAAATGAGCCAGCAAATGTCTGCAAGTTTGGCAGGTCGTCATTGTGTCTCTTTAATATCCATAAGCACTCTTAGAAATGGAGACTTCATTTCAAACGCCAACATCAGCATCATCTATTGTTGTATGATCAGATAATGTTAAAAACCCTTCAGACTCAGTATTAGTTCTGCTGGTTCAAGTAATCACACAGCTATGTTTCAAAAAGAGGTTGAACTGAAATTCAGGATACTAAGTTGTGCCCGGACCTGTGTGATACTCCAACACACTGGACCTTCAAAAAACTGTAAAAGTTTTGACTTTTGAATAAAGATTTTACAGCTTGTTTGCTTTCTACTAAAATGCAACTCCTCAGAACAATATCTTCAGTACTCACATGAAAAAGAGTAAAGAAAATTTGACTTTTATATTGATCATTTGATGACGTTATTACAGATGACATCAGTTAGCCACACTCCGACTTACAAAGCTTTGAACCTGTAGGTTAATGAAACACGTGTGGACTTGAAATCATGACTTTTAGTCATTTCGATGACGGCTTAACTTCCTAGTGCTTCTAGTTCTAATGACTGTCTAAATAAATCAACTGTATTATCTGGATGTAATGAATGACTATTTAATCTACTGGTCCAGTGAATCACAAAATGTGGTCCTTGGTGGCCTTAAAATTTCTGTAAAGACACTGAAGACAGACCACAAAAGGTCAATTAAATTAAGTCTGAACTTTTGAATCTTACAATTAACTACTGACACTTTTTGTCACTTGTCTATGTGAATGTTATATTTACTCAGAGAACATTGTCAAGGCCTTAGAAGGCCGGATTTTTTTTTCTTTTCATATGACAAGATTATAAAGGCAAATGCTTATTCAGTTTTAGTGTTGACAATATTTGTGTCGCAAACAAATCTTTAAGAGTTAAACTGGGACACAGCCTTTCATAGTTCGGGAACAGCTGTATTTGGCCTCAAATGAAAAAAACAATGAAAAACATCAATATCTGTAGGTTTATACATTTATAAGCAACAGGACTGAATGGATGAAACCTTCATAAGTTAAAAAAACTATATAGGCCAAAGAAAACAATGAGTGAATTAAGAGTTTTACACTGTACAGTTTACAGAGCCATCCACATAAAAGCGAAAAGGGTTATTCTTTTTATCATTGACACCAAATGGTTCATTCAGAATGTCTGTTTTTAGGTCTAATTAAGGAGCAAAAGAGTTTTAACTTACCGGAGAGCAGCCGACTAGTCAACAAGTGTTAACATTTAATGGTTCAAGTCATACTGGTGTTAGCTAGGACGTGAAATGATTCTGATTAAAACTGACCAAATTATTCACAGGGCCTTTTTGTCTTCAGTGACAAAACCCCGCTAACACATTGACACACAGCTTCTGGAAGGGGCAAATATATTTTAATAAAACCAGTGAGTTGCAACCTCAATTTCATTTTGATGAATTTCCTCCTGCGGGAGTGAGCCAGGCGGTAGGCGGGAGGGCGGAGAGGCAGGAGGGGCAGCAGAGGCGGCAGAGGGATGTGGGGTGATGGGGGCTGGGAGGCAGATAGAATTTTCATGATTGTTATTTTTGTTATTATACAGCGGGAGACAGGGGGGAGGAAAGGGGTAGATAAACGACGTTGGTTAATCTGAGGCGTTTTGCAGAGCGCTCCATTATCGGGCAGGTTGGGCACGTCGAGGGGGTTATTTTTCCGAGGGATCTTTGGCCCCGGTAATTAAGCTCCATTCAGCGGGCCCTGTTCCCCAAATTAAAAATTTGTCATTAAGTGGAATTTACCATAATGCCTTTTTATCTGCCGGCGCTTCCGCGCGCGTGCATGAATGTGTGTGTATAAATATGAATGTGTGTGTGTGTGTGTGTGTGTGTGTGTGTGTGTGTGTGTGTGTGTGTGTGTGTGTGTGTGCAGAGGGTAGAGGTGAAGGAGGGGCAATGGAAGAGGGCAACCAATGAGGGTTTTACACTGTGGTCACACGCACATATAAACACACACACACACACACACACAACGGAGAAAGGGCAAATTGAAAAACTGAAATAATCCTGGATGGCAGCAAACGTTTGCTTGAGCAAACAACGCACACATACACACGCATACAAACACAAACACACAAACCCTACAATCCTTCAAATCCACAGCCTTTGGGGTAATTAAATAATGGTGCTTTAAAGTTTTAATTTAGATTTGGCTTTTTCCATCCTCCTCATACTACTATATGCCACACAGGGTGTACACACACACACACACACACACACACACACACACACACACACACACACACACACACACACACACACACACACACACACACACATACACACACACACACACACACACACACACACACACACACAGTCAGTCAGTCAGTCAGTCAGTCAGTCACAGCAGGTTATAGACTTCATCCAGTGAGATAGACCTTGATGGACCACGTACATTGGAGAGTCTGAATGATTGAAGGGCAGAATCTGTGTCTCTGTAGGCTTCATAAAACAATACAATTATTAGTCTTTAATTGGAGCAGCCCCTCTGTGGGACAGGGGACAGACAATGAACAATGGGGGATTAAAAGAGGAGCTCCTAATATGGCTCTTTTATCGCTCCATTCAAATAAAATGTTTCAGACATCTGGCTGTCCTTTTTACCTAGCAGAGTTAGAAGTTGGCGGTAGATTTTGGAGAGAAGGGTCACAAAACAGTATTCCCTGTTTGAGATGCAACTGAATAATAATTTTGTGACTAATTCACATAAAGATTATCTCCGTACATTTTGTATGTTTGTTATAAATGTGACAAAATGATGGGGCAGAGTGGTGGCAAAGGGTTTTAACACTGATCATGGAATGCAACATCCTAAATCTGAACAAGCAGGAGGCTTTTATTCATGTATTTGCCTCTTTCTTTCCCCTTATATCCAGTAAAGTCTACTCTCTAAAATCTGAGGTTAAAAGACATACAAGTAATTC
>NC_048278.1:19055343-19080475 GCF_009762535.1 Notolabrus celidotus
TGAAAGCCTCAGGACCAAAATGCTTTTTCCATTTTGAAGATCAAAGACTAAAGCCTCTTAAAGTTTGCACAGCCCTGCTTCAAAGTGTGTATTCAAACACACACAAACACACACAAACACACACACAGAAATCAAGTCCGACATTAAGGCTGTGATGAACTCTGTGTGTTGCATCGAAACCTGTGCTGCAATATCAATGACTAAACTCCCCAACGAGGAGGTAACTATCTCCTTGGCTCTGATTTTATCCTCAATAATTAATTTTCTCTCCCAATGCCGACCTCTTCGGCTTTATCAGCCGCTCGCCGGCAGAATCTCAGCATTCCATTTAACCATAATCCCCCGGATAAAGGGGCGGCCTAGGTGTGCTAATGCACAGGCATGCTTGTGCACAAGAACACGCACATGAGACCTGGACTTCATAGACAGAGACATAATGTTAGCAACCAGGTAAGCAGATGTGCGGTCCAATGCTGGGCCAAGCATAATACATGTATAAAACTTAAAAATCAGCATTAACATCCTTACGCATGTGATTGGAGTGTGAATAAAAGGACAGAGGACATGATGTTCCCTCCTCAAACTGATTTAAGGAACTAGCTGGATTAGCACAGGAAAGCCTATAGCATGAATCCTGACCCCTGCGAGCCCAGCATAGCAACAGCCACGTAACCAGGGCCTGGTCTAGTTGTATGGAGGGATGGTTGGGGATGGGTGTGGAGGAATAAAGAGATGGGATGGATGGATGCAGGGAGGGTGGAGCTGAAGGGGAAGGAGAAGGAAAGGTGGGGTGTGGGTACGGATATGGGTTGATGTGGAATGTCTGAGGCAACCTTAGCTTGTGCGTAATTTAAAAATATTAAAGAGATCATGCCAGTGAAAATACAGCGTGAAAGTTATTTCAAAAATGATCACGAGTGATCGTGAAGTGTATTGTTATTTTTTTTTCATTATGAGTAGTTTCAAACAGATGCTAAATGTTAGCATGTGTGCTTGAGGGCTGCGTCTGTCCTTACTGTCTCACTTTCAGCTTGATTTCAAACGAAATGTGTCTGAGGAAGCCAAACAGACATTACACAATCAAGTCAAATGCAAACTCACATTTGTTGTAGTATTTTCATGTTTTTGTAGCGATAGCATTGTAGCTATAAAAATACATAAAAATTAATATAAAAATTTTGTGAGGTAATATTGTAATGAAACTACAGTAATCTTAGTGCATAGAATAATCTAGTCATAACACAATGAGCATGTTTCTTTATTTATTAAAACATTTTAAACAACCACTACCTTCAAAAGTTACCTGCATTTGATCTGTTAATAGTTGGTATATGGTTCCCATCGTAGCTGTTTCAGTCTTGACATGTTTCATCTAAATCCTGGTATTTAGAGGCCTATTAACAGGGTTGTTATGGGACCCCTCATTAGTGCTTTATTGAAGGCAGGTGTGGTGGAAAGGTCAACTAGTTTAGCTACATACACAGCAGTGCTTACTATGTGCTAGCATCAATCGAAAGCAATGAAACACGTACTTTGGAATAAAAAGAGAAACAGGGCAAAGTGATGAGCGGTGAAGGGGAGGTGAGTGAGTGACACGGGAGGAGAAGGAGAAAGAGAAAAACGAGGAGGACGAGGGAAGGGCTCGATTGACGAAAATATGTTGAGCGCCAGCTCGGCCAGACCAGGCCCAGCTGCTCTCTGTCTGACGAGCGCCTTAATTAAGAGACACGGGGAGAAGAAGCCCTGGAATGGCCGCAGACACACTGCCAGGAGCCTCTGGAGAGGAAACTGCTAAACAGGCACACTTGTGTATCTTTGTGGTTGACTGCCAAGAATCTCTCTCTCACACACACACACATGCACACGCACATAAACACACATGCATGGTCATCCTTTGGGACCTTGTGAAAAACATTGGCCAGCTATTATTAGGCAGCTTTTTGCATACCGGAGCAAGTGTACTAACCCTAAATGTGTGTTCCCTGTGTGTTCTTCTCCTTCTTATCCTGTTGACTGTTAAACTGAACTTCTGAGTACAAAACAGCTCTCCCTCCGACGGGCACCGATAACCGAAGAAGAAGAGGAAGAAGACGAAGAGTAAAGAGGAGGGGAGACAGAGGGGTGATTTTTTGGATCCATGACTGCCTTTACGCACCCTCCCACCCTTGCGCGCACACACACACACACACACACCTCACCCACCCTGCTCACCCTTCTTCCTCCTCTTCCTTATCCCAAAAACGTATTAATATTAATACATATCCCTCCAAACCCTCCCCCTCCCCTACCCACCCAAAAAATATCACCACCCTAGGCTACCAGTTAATAAAGCCCTCTTGACGACCCCTCCCAGCCCCAAAAACCCCAGCAAAGACAATAAGGGGAAAGTTCTCCGGCCAAATAAAAGAAGAGAAATTAATACAGTCCCATGAGAGCTCCCTCTGTCCCTCTGTCACCCCCCACAATAATTTGATTTCCTATTAAGTGATTGCTTAATTATAAAGATTATTATTGTTAATTGTAATTGACATTTTTTTTCCTCTGCTACTCTAGTCTTCATTCCTTCCCTCCCGACCTTTCATCAGGTCTTACTTTAAAGACAAGACGGGCAGTTAAAAAGGCACGAGGAACGGAGAAAGACGGGAAAAGATGGTGCAAACAAGGCCGAACTGAATGGCACTCGACAATATGACATGTAAAAATACACTGCTACAGCCTCACACTGCAGGATTAAGGTGTTGAGGCTTAGAAGTTTTATTTAATCATACATGAGTGTGTTTCAGTGTGTGCGTGTCTTTGTATTTGTCGTGTATTTGTCTTCCCCCTGTAGCTTCAGGGCACAATGTCTGCTGCAGGTCTCCTTAGAAAAGAGATTCAGGCTCTCAGTGGGATATCCTGGTTAAATAAAGGTTAAAGAAGAAGACAGGAATTCCCTCTTCTACGCCCCCCTCTCCACCCACACCCACCCACACCCACACACACACACACACACACACACACACACACACACACACACACACACACACACACACACACACACACTAAACTACAGTAGGGACCCTCTGGTCTCCGGGTTATTACACCTTCCTTCAGGCTACAGTTTCTGAAAACAGTAGATTGTACGTTGGTTAAAAAAGGACTTACATTATTCTAAAATTGTCTGGAGGGAATTTGATGTTAAAATGTAAAAAAAAAAATCATACATCACAGTTCAAGCGCAACATTAAGACTGTGTACTGTTGAGATGTATGTCACTTAACCTCACATTTTTCTCTATTTGGAACTAAAGATGGTTAAACCTTGTTTCCGGAGGGTCAGGGCACGCTTATTGGGCTCACCTCAGGCGTGGTGAGGCTGACAGTGACATACACACACACACTCATACACTTGTCTTAAAGTGCACACACCTTCACACTCCAACACACATAACAATCAACCTTTCATCACACCTTCACTTTTTAAAATGTCCTCTCAGAGTTAAATATTTTACTGTATCGATACTGGATGAAAACAAACAGCTTAAATACAATTTGAATGTTTAAGAGATATTTTATTTAAAAAATCGAAATCTCTTCAACAGAGCGATCCTGGTTTCACGACGCTGAGGCTACAGTGTGTTTGAGGGGAATTTTGAAACTTTAGCCGTAATGTTTGCAACTGGATTATATTTAAATTGAAGAACAAACAGCCACATTAATACAAATGAGCACCTGCAGCAGCAACCGCAGATGTCAGTGGGTGTTTTTGAGTCAAAGTTTCCAAGAAAAGAAAAAAGAGACATTTTCATAGATTATTTTGATGAAGATGACTTTCGGACAGGATGGCTTGTTTCTGGCAGATGCAGATAAATGTGGTATAAATAAATATCTGCCCAGAATGAAGAAATACCACAGGATGGCTGATATTTGAACATGATTGCAGTATTTAAAAGCCAAGTTCAGAATATGAATCATCCATAAACACAGAGCGAGAGGTAGAAAAACAACACAATGAATAAGAAGTCTGTCAGCATCTTTCAATTGTATTGCTGTAATGCATAAAATGCAACTCATCACAGCCTTAATAAAAAAACTGTGGTAGCTTAAACTGCATATACTTCACCATGCAAACTAATTGTTTCACACATCATTGAAATATTAGAATCTAAAATGGCTTACGAGACAGCTTCTTCATTAAACTCAGAAAACAGCGTCAGAACCAGATTCGCCGTTTTCATCTGGAGCCAGTTTAAGTCAAGTATAAGATGGTTTCGACTGTGAGAGCTACACACAGACTGACAGACAGTGCTGGACATCAGTGTGTGCAGACAGTACGCTGGCCGTGTTCGAACCACTCTGAGATCTGGAGGCAAACCGGCCCTGACCGACAGAAACACCGTAGCCGATCCTTTTCAAGGCCTGTCTCATCCACTTTGGCTTACGCACTACCGTCTCTCTCCGTGGCTGTCTGAGGCTCAGCCCCGCTGTTGGCCACATTTCTTTGGATTTAACTGAAAAGCTGCTTCACATTCCTCCTGATTTGATCAAAATATCTGCTGACTCCTTCCACGCTACTCCTGCTCTTATGTGAAAAACCAAATGTGGTCCAGTTTGTAAGGTACACTGTAAAATAAAGAGCCTGGGTTTCATGCAAAGGAAAGATGGAAATGTTGTGAAAGATCTGAAATGAGCATGGATCAACTAACATTTTTAAAACCTTCTTTCAGACTGTCTTGATGTCTTGATCATGATCCTGAATCAAATCAACTCTAGTTATTCTAGATATTAAATGTATAGACTTTTAAGCATAGAGAGAAAATGCTGAATTTATTTTTAAAACATAAAAATGACACACAGGAAACACTCAAAAACATGACAGACACAGCCGCATACTGACGGAAATTTTCATAACATAGAGGAACATCCAATGTTACACTTTCTACAATTATTGTTACATATCAGCGACTGCAGGCACCAAACAATTGTTTAACCCAAAGATTTTTAAAGTGAAAGCACTCAGCTTCTACCATTTATTTTGCATGCGCTAATATTAGGCCTACACTGTAGTCTCATCTCATTTGCATATCCTCTGTAAAAACTGGATAATACAAGTCAAACTATGGCACAGCGATTTCATGCTGTGTGTGTGTGTGTGTGTGTGTGTATGTGTGTGTGTGTGTGTGTGTGTGTGTGTGTGTGTGCCTGTTCAAACACACTGTGTGGTAGTGTGGGTGTGGCGTTACACCTCGTGTGGCACTGGGCAGCCAAGATAAGAGCTGATCCTATCCATGCCTCCCTTCTGCAGCGCCCGCCCGCCCACCCACACACCCACAACACACACACACACACAAACATTCACACACAATACACACTAATGTTGTGTTACCCAATGTGCCATTATAATCTCATTTTACAATCCTGATGCCCACAAACACACAGAAGCCAACTAAATCCATATTTCCCTCTGTAAAGTATGCAGGCATGTGTGTTACAATGATACACACTTCAAACTATACAAAGGCTGAGTGAGGTCTCAGAGTGCAAGTCCCTACAGGGACAAAGTGTAAGGCCTTAAGTAGCATCACTCGTTCACTCATATGTAGGAAGAGAGTTGAATCAGGGCACTTAAAACAAAAACATGACACTGTTAAAATCAACTTGCTTAGGCAATGAGGACAGTGTAAAGAGCAAAACAGTGAGGACAAAATGATGAGGAGAAAAAAAGAAACGCTTACCTTCATCTGTGAGACAGACAGATCTAACCCTGTAGTACAAACACACTACCACACCACTCTCTTCTCACTAACTCATCCAGACTTTCAACCATACACACACACAAATCCACACTCAGACACACTGTGATGTGATCGGCCACCCCGATAGTGAGCCAGAGCTGACTCTCTAAGCCTCAAACAAAGTTTGGTGTGCACTGACCAAGACCGAGGGGACAAAAAAAGCGAAGAAGAGAACTGGGGGGAGCAACAGAGAAAGAAAAAAAGGGAGGAAAAAAAGTGTGACCACTGAGTGAAGTTTAACCACTTACGATTCAAGTTTAGCTCCAGCACACCCCGCCTACACCCCCTGGATTCATTCACAGGCGTGTACACGCACACCTCTCCGGGTGGGAGAGGCACTGAGCTGGATTTTTTTGGGAAGCCCGGCTTTTTCTCTCCTTGTTCCATGTGGTTGCTGCTGCATGGCTGCCGGACAGGCAGACGGCCCTCGCTCATCCCCCTTTTCTCTCCTATCTTTTCTCTTTTCCTTATCCAGTGTCCCTACAGATCCACCCACCAACAGCTGTCCCTGCACGACCAGGTGTCAGATAGCTGCTCAGCCTGTGTGAGCATGTGTTTGATAATAAAAAAAAATCTCTAGGTGAGGAAGTGAGAAAAGATTAGATTGTAAAAGTATGTGAACAAGTGACACCATGAAGGAGAGAAACAGAACAAGAGAGGGAGAAAGAGGATGAAAGGATTCAATTTCTGTATGGTGGAAGGAGGAGGCTAAGTGTAGTGAATGTGATTTGATGGGGATGCTGAGATGGGCTTTAGGCGTACAAATACTATTAGTCACTGCTGTGCAAACCTGTTACTCACACACATACACATACACATACACACACACACAACACACACACATACATACAGACACAAGAAAAAAGCTGTGCTCCCAGGCTACAGGAGTCAAAACACAACATGACATACAAAAACAGAAATCAATCTTTATATTTGTCTTGTGGCCCTGGGTTAGGAGTCTAACTTTGACTGTAGTTACAAAAATTCAGCAATCCATACCTTATGGAGCTTAAACTGGACAAATACCTCTTTCAATTTCTTTGTAAAATGAAAAGAGTGTGTAACACAAAATGACAGAGGAATTAAGTCTGAAATACATCGTTGCCAAAAGCATAACTTGGCCTCAACTTGATAAAAGGAGAAATAATATCCTTGGTACATATCACATACCTTTTGCTATGAGTATGAATGCATTAAATGGATATATAAATATGTTCTTTACTGATCCACTATTCATTTTGAAAACAGTGAGAGATTTCTGTCTTCAGTCTCTCAAGCTTATGCAGCATTTTTAAATCAAAATACTTTGATTAGAAAGACTTAAATACAAGTGTGCTCATTAATCTTCTGTTGATACACTTACTCACCATCTTACTTAGCAATTGGGACATTGTGCAATACATTGTGGGGAAAGTAAATCATATGCGGCACATTTTAAATGGAAGTATGCGGTGATAAGGACAATGCTAGCAGGATCCACAGAATCAGCTATGCAGAGGTTGTGCCCACCAAGATAGTCATTCACCTTACCATCAGTTAGTTGGTGAACGCAGACTGATGCAGGCACACTTGTAAGCAATATATTCTCATCCTGATGAGTGCAATACAATTATCATATCCCTGGTGCCAAATATCGATATTCTTATTTCAAAGTAATATGGTGCTCTAAACAGATTTCCCTTCCAATTTGAATCACTGTTTCACTAATTCACAACTTATCATGGTGGGCCTAATAACATTAATCTTGAACTTTGCCTATTAAGGGCATTTTGTATTCTTCAGTCAATCAAATAGTGTGACATGTCACCAAATTCTGCAGATCGCTGTATTGTGTATTTTTTTTACAGAAGAGTATTCATTCAAGTTATCAGTCAGCCCAGTTCTGCTAGAGGACACTCAAAAAGATCTAAGCTGTTTCATTCTTTATATTTGTTATCATTAACAAATTGCACAAAAAGATCCAAACCAACATTGAGTTAGATCCCCCACTGAGACATTTTGATTCCCCTGTCCGTAGATTAATAGATATTTAGGTTAGTATTGCAGCATGAGTCTCTAAATAAACTGCAGTGCTGTACAACAGACTGGCACTCTGATGTGTTTTTAACTGTGGCACAGGCAGGAGAGCTGTATTGGGCTTTGTATTCACAGGCATTACTTTGGTTTGACCTTTTCAAGGGATTTATGATAAAAAGAAAAATACCAATTTTCCATTGTAAAATACCACCAACACAAACCCTGCAAGGAATTACAGTTTAGTATCACTTCAGCTCCAAGCTCAAAACTCGTCCCTCCAATTCCCCTTGCCTTCATTTCCTTTTTTGACTAAACCCTCCCCCATTCTTCCCATTTTAAGACCCCTTCCACACCACACCCATGACCCCCCATGTGCAGACATGAGGTCAAGCTCCAAAGATCACAGAGAGAAGCCAGACGAGAGATAGAGAGGAAGAAAGAAATGAGAAAGGAAGAGAGACAGAGACCTAAAATCATCCTTTCCTCCCAAAACCAGGCCAAAAAACCTTGAGCCTTCCCATCAGCTCCAGTCAGACCCCCTCCTTTAGCCCAGTTGTGTGTAGGGGAGGCAGTGAGCACTCTTGCAGAAACATCAGCCCAGGGAAATTCAAATGAGGAAGAAACAGTGAGAGAGACAGAGGGAGAGGGAGATTGGGAGGAAGAGAGGGAGAGCACACAATAGTGAGAAAATAGGATAAAAGAATAAGATGGGAGAGCGTTAGGTAAGGGTGGAAGAAGAGGAGGAGGAGGAGGAGGAGGGGGCAGCAAGTGAGGAGCTGGAGAGGTTGCTGAGGCTGCAGGTTAAGATAATGTGTAGATCTGAAGAGATTTGCAGGAAACATTTTTATTCATTTTTTGATTACTCCCATCTCTCCCAACCTCCCCCTCTCCTCTCCTCCTGCGTTGCTGCCTCTCCGTTTGTTTGTTTTTGGCATTAGTGTTATGACTGTTGGTTCGGCGTGTATGTACACATGCATGCTGATTAGAAACTGGAATATTTTATAAACACAAATATTCACACTCTCACAAGCCCTTCACATATCAATACATGATGCACACAAACATACTTAAAGATGCATCAGAGGAGAGGGCGGCTGGGCAGACAGTGCCAAGAATGCTAAGAGCTTACAAATTCGTAAACATGCAGGCACAGATGCTGCATGTGTACATACAAACATGCACACGGTGGAGCCCCTTGCGGTGCCCCCTTCTTATCAACGAGCTGCAGGTAGGGTTAAGTGTTCTGAATGAGCTGGACCATACGGAAATTACCCACTCCAGGTCACACACACACAAAAATATCACAAAGGTCTTAACAATGCACAACACAACTATAGCGAATTACACACAAACACACACGCACACACACACACACACACACATGGAGGAGGTCACACATTAAAAAACCCACCTGCATTACTGTCGGACCCTCCTTCCAGGTTGAGTGAGATAGAGTGGTCTCCATCCTGCTTCCCTGGACCTAGGATCATCCAGTTCTCCAGATCATCCGAATCAGAGGAATCAGAGGAATCCGAAGTATTAGACGACTCAGACTCAGACTCCTCTGAATCCGAATCTGAGCTGCTGGAGACAGCTACAGGGCCATTAATACTGCGCTTCTTCTTCTGGGTTCCCTGGAAGACCAAACAAAGAAAACCTTAATGTAGGTGCCAATATAAAGGGTATTGTTTTCATCATTTAGCTTCCCTGAGTGATCAATGAAATGTACAAGCCATGAATTAAAACTTCAAGAAAACTAAGTGATGTTAAACATTATCACTCCTTGTTTAACAGCATCTCACAAAAGAGACAGAGTTTAACTTTTTGGGCATTGCTCTACTAAAGCAGCGAGTCATGTACGTTCACTGCTACATACCCCACTGAGCTCAGCAACAGTCAGCCAGTGAGCTAAAACTGGCCACTAGACAGTAGTTTGAGCACATAGTAGCAGTAGCCAGCACTGCAGATCAAGAGGGAAGAAAAAACTGAACGGCCAAAGCCAGAAATATGAGATCGAAAAAGACAATCTGACCACCTTCTTCTACTCTGCCAAAATCAAGCATGAGAATGCATGGTAACAACATATTGCCACAGTTTAGTCGACTGGACGTTTAACCATCATCACTCTCACTCTCGCTAGTTGGTACCAGAATTACTGGTTATTTCAACAAATAATTAATAATCTGATTATTGTAGGCCCGAAACCCTGTTAACATGTTGTGTCTCAACTATAGTACCTGGATGTAAACAAGCTCAGATGACAGATGGCTTCTCCTACTTCCAGTTTGGAAGTATTTAGTTAGGAAATGGAGATAAAGTTGTGTGTAAGCTGTGTCTGGGCAAACTGGAATATTACCACTGGACTTGAGCAATGCGAAACCAGCACAGGTACAGTATGTGACCATTAAAATGCAAGGAGGACTGAAGTTGGGGCTAGCTCTGCTAAACATATTTGACAAACCAATATGATATGATAACTGCAGACTCTTTGATCTTGTGTTTATGTGTGTTAAATAAATTGTGCTCAATTTTGACTGTTTTGCTGAGTGTTTTTATTTACCCTTACAAAAATCTGTTTAACAAAGATAATTTCTATTTTAACAATGAGGAAATAAGTTGCTTCTGAACATCCCTAATCATAGAAGTGTTTTCACACAGCTTAGAAATATTAGTGTGAGATGAATGGGTGCTAAGGATTGTCTGAGAAAATTCTCCAACCCTTTACTATCACTAAGTGATATAAGTTTGTAGAGTTCCGGTAGGTATTGTTTTGTGTTAGATATTACATGACGATAAACAAATAGAAAAATACTTTAAAAATACTGAAGACAGAAGAAAATGAAATTTTAAGAATGAAAAAAAAGTTAAATGCAAACTAAATTCTCCAGCATTTTAGAGTTCAGAAATATGTTATAAATTTGACCAAAAAAACTATGTTGTACTAGAGTGCAGATGATATATGAGATGATATACACTAAACAATCAAAAACTCAGCAGGAGAGCTGGTGCATTTGAAATCTTTAAGAAGTTAGTTCCATCTGTAAGCAGCACGTAGCTACAAACACTTTCACCCTGTTGGGGTCTGAATAAGTTTTGTCCTGTAGCTGCTTCCCATGTATCTAAGGTACCAGCTGGGTTATACAATATAAAAAATAAATGCATTATGTGTCAGAAACTTGGCTATACTGTAGATTCTGCTCTTTTCTCTTGGGTCCTATAAGTAGTCTTACAACAGGGTTCTGTGTGATCTGAAGTTTTCTGACTATCTTTATGTGTAAGACCAGACAAGAGACCATTACAATAGTGCACCCAGCTGGAAATGAAGGCCTGAATGAGTTTCTCTCGATTCTTGTCTGGACATAAGACCACTGATTACTGTGATCAGTACAGGACGATCAAATTATTGACTTAATGTGGCTGCTGAAGCTCAGCTCTGAGTCTCTTAATACACCAAGATTTCAAACTTGGGTTTTCATCTTTTTAGCTTTGAATCCAACTGAGCAGAAACTTTCTTCTTTGCTGCAAAGAAATCAGTCTTTTTCTATCGCCAACAGAAATGAATTGTATCCAGGTATTTACTTGCTCTAAGAATTGATAGTGCAGGTCAGAGGAATCACTGCAACTTGGCAAAAGCCAAGCATATTTGAGTGTCGTCTGCATAGCAGTGTAACAGAGGTAGCATTAGAGTTTCTCTCTTTCTCTCACTCTGACGGGCAAGGTTGTAAACTTCCATTACAATGTGTTATAATTCCACAGTCCCTTTTCTGAAGACAGCTTAAGTGTGATAGGCTGCACTAAGACCAAGCAACACCAAGAGAGGTTTTTTGCCTGAATCTATTGGGAAGAATATCATTTAACGCCTCAGTGTGTAGAGTTTCAGTGCTGGAGTGATGTTTTAGAAGGTTGGAGATGGAATTGAATCCATCCATCTACTCAGTGCCAAAGGATCCAGGTTCTGTCCTACTCTCATTTCACAAAAATTCTTATCTCACAAATAGGGATGACCACAATTAATCGATTATCGATTAATTGATTGTTAAGAAATTACTTGAAACACGCATTTTTGTTATCAATTTTCCGTCACGTGGAACAAAATATCATGTGGTCTCATATTACACTCAGCTATCAGGGAGGTGTTTTAAGTTTAAAGCATGTTTTGATGTAAATCAGCTGTTAAAGGTGTTGCGCACAGCGAAGACGCTCAGCTGGGGGCTGCGGCTGCGCATCAGGTCTCTATGTGCGCTTCTTTAAAGAGGATCAATACAAAACTGCTGCCAACGACACAGACACGAAGGTTGACAACTATAAACAGGACATTTCCCACCTTTGGATACGAAGGCAACAGACAGGTGGGAAATTCAGGTTAGCTATGTTTGCAGAGCAGCAACATCAGAGCCGTCTGAGCTTTTCTGCAGCTGGACTGATTATGACCCGGTTGCGCTCCCGGCTGACACCTGATCAAATACACGTTTATTTTCTCAATAAGAACGAGTAGACAGCAAACTGGACACTGTGAGTCTGAAGTACTTTTATGTTAGTATTATGAGGCTTCACTTTATAAGACTATGTCTGCGTAGAATATTTCTATGAGCCTGATCGTTGATATTCTGCGTGTCAAACATGTACCCGTATTCAATCCTGTCATTTATATGCATTTTGTTGCTGTAGAAAATACAATTTAGGGGGGAAAACAACTTATTTGGCATTGTTTTTGACGTAAGAATAATAATGTTTTTTTTTTTTTAATTAATCGATAATTGATCGTTAACATTTCCAAAAATCGATCACGGAAAATACTTCAAATGTACATCCCTACTCACAAAGCAAACTTGAAAGCCAGAAGGTCGAAATGAGAAGTTACCTTGCATTAAAATTAAAAATTAAACATGTCTTTAAAAAATAGATAATATTCTGCCACTGTTATCCATGAAAACTCTGAGGGCCCTGTGACTGGCAAGCTATATTGTTGAAACAACAGTAAAAAAAAAAAAAAAAGGGGGGGGGGGGGGGGGGGGGCAGAGCTCAACAAACAAACAATGTCTTTCAAACAAGCAATAACACACAGTTTAGTATCTTGCTCTCTACCTGTCCAGCAGGAGTAGAAGTCTGCTGTGGTCTTCCACCTTGACCCTTCAAGGCACAGACCCCCTCATCATCATCATCGGAAGTGTCGCCCTCAGAGATGGAGATGACATCAGGGCCGGAGTCAATTACAATGACCTCCTCATAAAGGGAAGATGACCCCTGACTTTTAGAGTTGCTTTCCCTCTTCTTCTGTTTGTCCCGTTTCTCAGCCCTCTTCTTCAGGTATCGCTGTAGTGCATTTATATCAGGTGACTGAGGCCTACTTTCTCCACTGTGCTCCTGTTCTCCATCCCTCGTCTTCTCCGCCACATCCGTCTGCAGGTTGTCCTGGCTCTCCGCCACCTCACCTTTCTCCTCTTGCTCCTCCATCTTCCCAGCATTAGAGGAGTAGTGGAGCTGGCTGTAGAGGTGGAACTCCAGCTCGCTGTCGGCCTCTGACCCATCAGCGTCTGCGTCATCCTCTTGATAAAGCTCATCCTCCAACTCCTCCCGGTCCTGGTACATGCAGTTCATCTCCCCAACACACACTCAGCAGACGCACACACATGCACACACCTTCAGGGCAATCACACTTGGGGAAATAGTGGCAGCCTGGTGGCAAAGGGCTACTGTGGAAAAACAGAAAAAACAGTGGATTGTTAAAATCATCACAATGAATGACCCAAATATTTATATTATTATGTTGTTCAATGAACCGTAATCCAAATAGCCATATAATAATGATTATATCAAGTCTCTGCTATCATGCCAAGTTACACAGACAGATGCTTTCAAGACAGTTTAAACATACAAAAACATGGTTAATGTAAAATAACATAAACATTGAAATTAAAATGATGTTCTGTTTTTCTTTTTCAGACATAGTCAAGCAACCTCACAAGTGAGAAGCCAGAACAAGCAGATGTTTCACCATGCTGTCTTAAAAATGACAAAGAATTACTCACTCACCCAAGCCATTGCTTTTTTTCTCCAAAAAGGTGAATTGTGTTTAGTGAAGCACTTAAAACAATTGCAAATTTATTTATTTATTTGACATAACATTTTTGAAAATGGTTATTAAATTCCCAGAGATCAAAGTGACGTCGAGTCCAACCAGTGACCACTGTGACGAGCACTAAAGCCTCTGTACATGGGGTGCACGCTAAAACAGCTGTGCCAACTGATGCCCCAGAAAATGTTAGAAATACAACCCAATTTTTTTTTTTAAATGACAGAAAAATATCCACATACAACTCTGTGTTTTTTTGGAAGAGTTATTTTGTTAGCTGAGCAATAACTACATGTATTATCACAGCTACATGACTCATCATTAAAGACTGGGTTCAAAAGCTATCATTTTAAAAAGTGTATGACCATGGAGACAGATGGATGCTGGAATTATTTTGATGTTACAACTTAGATTAATCACCAGCTGTTTTCACAACTATTTAATTAACTCTCATTGAGGGATTACATTTTTTCTTCCTGCATGTTACATGTGAGGACGTCTGATTTCTAAACTCCTTTTAGGTACACTGGATACTTTTGGCTTGTGGATAAAGCAAGACGCTTGAAGACTTTTCTGTTAAGTCATCAGTGTGGGGTTTAGTTGTTTTTAATCAACATTTTTCAGGACTATTCTACTCACAATTATAGGCCAAATAACTGTTTGCTTAATTAAGACAATTAGTCACATATCAAAGTAATATGCCCTAAGTGACAACAAAAAGCTAACTTTGACATGAACAAGGGAGAAAGCATGAATATTTGGGAAAATAAAACCTGAACTTCTATGCCATGAATGTTTGTTATAAGATGATGACAATCTAGATCTGTCAAATTTTAGCCCTTATATCAACTACGATATCAATCCATAATGAATGTATAAAAAAAACTCAGCCCAAATCTAGAGTCATTTCATTTCTTACTTAAAAATTGTGCATTTCAAGTTCATGTAGATTCTGAATGTGTTCAACATGTAGACCTGTCACTTTTGACTGATACCTGTCCACCAAGAGACGTGTAAATAGTATACTTTTATGCCTGCTCTTATCTATGGTGGGGAATCACAAGTGAACACTTGCATTATCAAAAACAGGAAGAGTATGAACTTTGCTCTTTTGCTTAAATCCATGAGGGCTTGTTAGCAAAGCTCAGAGGGAGTGTGGATCCTCTGCACTTACATTTTGAATCTGCTTCATCAAAGCCTTCAGCGTGGATTTGGGTTTATGTCCTGCTGTCCTACATGTCAACACACTATAGTTGGAAGAAATCTGAAGGGTCCATATTGAGTGTTAGAAAGTATAAGATGACTATAACCAAGACTCTTTAAAAACACACTTTGTTGCAAATTTTCCAAATCTCTCTCTCTCTCCCTCTCTCTCTCCCTCCCTCTCTCTCTCTCCCTCTCTCTCTCCCTCTCTCTCCCTCTCACACACACACACACACACACACACACACACACACACACACACACACACACACACACACACACACACACACACACACACACACACACACACACACACACACTGGGCAGAGAAGGGGCACTGGCCCATTGCTCTGTCCAGTCCTGCGTGTCTGTGCCATGATGGCTGGAGATGATTGGCTCCCAGACCGCACACACCGCAGAAACGCCACGCTACACGGTCACAAGCTGGCCGCCAGGGATTAAAGGGACAGAAAGAAGAGTCTTGCCGGCTGGTGGGGGCGAGCGACAGTTTTGAAGTTTAGCCGTGCACAGAGACCTGGAGCTGACAAATGACTGGCTGTGTTTTACACTGGTGGATGTAGGAGTACTTAAAGCCCCAGCACAGACATGGTCCAGCAGCACAGGTGTGTTCGCTTAATCCATCCAATCAAAGCTCTGCTCAGGACTGTATGGGTTTATATGGACTGGATTTGACTGACATCTCCCTGACTCTCCTGTTAGCTTTGTTGCATTTGTTGAGGTTGAGACAACTCACAGCTTAATGACTCTGAGGGGCTTTTCTTACAGGAAACATCTTGATTTGTCAATTTCTTTTATCATTTCTAGGGTCCTGGTACTGTGCATGGTAACTTCTATCTCATGGCTTACTTGGGAAGTCTGAAGTCATAGCCATTTTTTAAAGGGATTGTTTGTATATTTGAGTATGATGCATAGTTTGAGAATGCATGGAGTTGTTGGCGATGTTCTCTTTACCACTATGCTGCAGTTGGGCAAAGCTGTAAATCTTTCTGCCACCAGCACCATCAATGAAAGTTGCTGAGCTACATGCCACTTTAGCCTGGGTTTCTAGTCTTCACTTTTGCAAGAATAACAAAGTGCAGCAACAAAAAAAATCCATGTAGTGTCATTATCCACAGTTTTCATATTCAAATAAAGTTAACATTAGCTTTCACATGAATAAAACTGTAAAGCTCAAACAGGGGACGTTTTGAAACTAAAAGTGGGTGATAAACATGAACTCTTTGAACAGGCTCTAAATTAATTTTTTAATAATGAGTTCTACAATTCCATAACCCGCTTTCGATCTATGTGCCACCAGAATATTTTCACAGCTGGACAAAGATCATAGCTTAACCCTTGAATTTGTCCGTCATTCAGTCCTCAATGGGGGTGATTTGGAGAGTGGTGAATTGGAGAGTGGTGAATATGTGTAGGATGGAGATCTAGTATAAATAAATATATTTTGAAAAGAGTGAAAAATGTCTGGAAAAGCATTAGTTATGATGTACTGTTATTGAGTATTTAAGGTTATGTTATTATTCAATAATATTTCAGAGGAAAGATTTGTACTTCTGTAAAATTGTAGTTACATGCTGCCTATAGTTTTACATTTTACAAGGGAATCATACAACCAATCAAAGAAGTGACAGATTGAAGTAGCTCACATTAAGCACAAGTAAATATGGAAGCTTCAATTACTGCCATTATGTCCAAATAATGCATTATAGGAACATACTGATTCAGTATTACTACAACTACACCTTATGTCGCTACTTTGACTTGTAAAGTCAATTTTCGTGAATATGTTCAATATTTATGAACTCGTTTCTGCTGTTGCCGAGTTCACTTGAGATTTTGGAGAGTTTCGGTTTGCCATGATGATAGTGATCAGCAGAAAACCTGACTAATAAGTATACGAACATCAAAACTGCAGCTAGCATGGTTAAAGCCATAGCTAGCTTCATGCTAACGAGCTAGCAGATAAGCTAAGGCACATTTTGTCTCTGCAGGAGGCTGCTAGTATGCAACGATGGCATAAAGTGTCTCGATAACAGAAGCACATAGAAATGTGTCACCGAGCAGTGATTATATCTAGTTATCTCCACACGCCGACAGTCCCTGGTTAGCATGTGTCTCTCTACTGTCAGTCCACGTGTTTACCTGCAGCAGAGCAGCCGGTCAGATGTAAACAATGAATCAATTCAGTCTGAAACTGGCACGAAATAATACAAAAACGTGGAATTAATGTCACCGTACTCAAAGCCAACACCGAACATGATTATCATTTTATTATAAGAGTTAGCTCACCTTTATCCAACAAACAGGAGATGTTACAGGAGCTGGAACTGCTCTTCTGCTTCCAGTCAGAGGGAGCCAGACCGAACACTTCCGGGTTTGTCAGAGGAAAAGAGGGGGGCCGAGTGTAACGTTTCACTGAGTTCTGCAAGACTGGCATTGAGGAAAATGTAGACTTTGTGGTATAGGTATTTCAATAAATCAATAAATAAGACTTTATTTATAAAGCGCTTTTCATACAATGACATTGTAATACAAAGTGTTGTACATAAAAAAAAATTAAAATAGAATAAATTAAGAAAAAGATCCCACCCCCAGCCCTGACCCCAAACCCACCCCACAATCCCAAGGTTAAGAACATAATCTATGCAACAATAATATTAAAAACTATAAAAAGATAAGAAAAAAAGAAGTTGCTGAAAGCGTTTGTGGTATAGCTATTTGTGATAGTGCCTGAGTATATTAAAATATAGGATGTCAGCATCAAGCAATAATAATTGAGAAATATAATTTTAAATAGCTGAGATGAAGAGATGTCATGTATTTAATAAATCGCTACAATTTTAGATATGCCGAGGCTTTAGCAACAATTGTTAAGGGACGAGGACAATAATCTAAGCGCCCATAATATCCACCAGATAGCAGAAAACTGATTGTGTTGTCAATTTTTTTTTAAGTTGGTTGTATTTCTTGGCTTTGAAATTGTTCAGTTGAACCTTTTCTTGTATTCCTTTTGATTTATTTTCATAGTTCTGTTTTGTAGATTCTCAGATTCTTCGGCCCTCATAGCGGCACTGTATTCAAAACAGATACAGCTCTACAGTGGAAATCACAACATAGACTCAAAATCACTTTCTAAAACTTGTCTGTGAAAACAATTTGTTGATGTATTCACAAATGCAGATAAAAACTGAACCATACAAAAAAGGAAACCATATTTAAATATGACCCAAAAATGCAAAAGCCCATTTAAGATGGCGGCTGAGGTGAAGTGGAAAACTTTCACGTGTTCTGAAAAATCTAACTTTGACATTCTGATCTGAAATATCAGCATTTTTCAGTTTCAACATTTGATTTGTTGTCTTTGCACTATTTTTTTTATTAAATAGATGATTTGAATTTTAGTTTAAACAGTCAGATTGTTTGCTGCCTATAAGTGACCTTTTTTTCAAGTTGTAGATCAGTTGAGTGCTTCTGTATATAATCTGTTTGATTTGGATAGCTTCAAAATAACACAGAATGGTATTTTATTTGCAAGCAGTATCAATTGATTGAACATCTCTGTCATAATATGTCACAGTCTGTGGGTCTGCATACCCCTCATTGTCAGGGAACCTCACCTCATACTGGACTGACTACAAATGTAGATGCTTCAAGATTCGCCAGAACTTCAGTGGTCCATTGGTTTATGTTCATGTTTTTCATTAGGGTCGGACAATGTGGGAAAAAAATATTGTCTCATTATTTTCCTATGGCAGGATCACAATCTGGATTTCATCACACTTCTTTTTCATGTTGTTTTTAAGACTTTTCTGACCAGCAGACAACATTTTAAGAACACAATCATTCCTTTCCTGTGTTCTAAACATTTTTTATGCACCAATTTAGCCTTTTCTGTAAACTTTCATAATTTTGATCTTGTCTTGTGTCCTCTTTTGTGTCTTCTGAACTTTTATTGACATTCTCACATCGTGATAAAAACATTCATTTGAAAACCTGTCAACTTTAAGAGTTTTTGTGTTTCTTCTTTATTGCTGTCTTGCAGAATTCCCAGTGCCTCGGCTTTTATAAGAGTAGTCCATGAAGCTTTTTGAGATGTTTCTGGATTGACTTTAGTTTTGTATGTGCGCTTGAAATAAACTGCAAATGTACAGATGATACAGAATGTGATTAATTTCTGTGCTATAAATAACACATTTTAAGATGGAAGCTAGGGGCCATAAATAAATGGACCTTGGGCCGCGATTGCCCCCCGGGCCGTACTTTGGACACCCCTGTTCTATATGATAGTTGGCTGGACCGTCTCTTTAACAACCGGGGCTCCTCCCCCCTGAGTCTCCTCATGATGGTCAGTCTACAAAAGTTTTTCGGTGACAGTGTTCGACAATGCAAAAACACGCTGAAAACGTGAGAGTAAGGAAAGGTTGTCAGTGAACAGACAAACGAATTAAGTTGCAGATTCCTGCAACCAAGGCCTTCTGCAGCAGCAGGACACACCAGAACATCATATAACTACAGGTGGGGAGGAAAGATGATTATAATGGAGGAGCAGGTGTGTGTGTTGAGTCAGGGACAGAGAACGCAAGGAGGGCAAAGAAATAACGATTGCTCGGAAGAGTGAGTGACCTCAATCCACACAAAATCTCGATGTTTGTAACATTTACCGGCTAGGGATCCATGAAAAAGCAGTTTGTAAAGAAGGCAAATTTGTTGATCTTCTGTGCTTGTCTATTCTGTCGTGGTAGATGTGCTTACTTGAAGTATAAGTTTATCAACAGGCCTACTCTCATCGAAATAAAGTTTAAGTAGGCCTTCTGAATGTATTGATTGAACAGTAAAAAGGTCTTTGTTATACAATATGTTTTTTCGAATAATAGTAATCCGTTTGAATGGGTTTGGGAGTAGAACAGTACATGGTGTAGCCTACAGGTCTGTCCTAATAGACCAGTTGAGGGCAGGTCTCTGACAAATACACAGTGGTGGACAGTAACAAAGTAACTTTACTTGAGTACTATACTTCATTAAATTTTTTGAGTATCTGTAGCTTACTTGAGTATTACTTCTTAATATCATACGTTTGACTCCACTATTTTTTTTATTTTTTTTAATTTAACCTTTATTTAACCAGATGAGACCCATTGAGATCTAGACCTCATTTACAAGGGCGACCTGGCCAAGAGGTCAGCAGCACACGTCAAAATAAATAGCACAACTCAACAGCATGGAGCATATAAACAGACTGTATTTAGAAGCAATCAATTGTTTAAAAGTGCAACTAATTTGCAAATAAAGTGCAATTTGTGATCACAAAAACAGCATTTAAAAACACAGGCACTGTTCTGGGGTCTGTCTTTCATTTAAGATGGAGCCAAAGTCGTTAAATGAGATACGATCTGACAATTTCAAGTCCTTCTGGAGTGTATTCCAAGCAGTAGGAGCAGCAAAACTAAATACTCTCTTACCGAACTCTGTCCGAACATGGGAAACACACATTTGTTAAGTGTAGCAGGAGCGCAATGCATGGTGGCTTTTCGATCTTTGTTGATACACACACAAATACATTGGGACCAAGCCAAGAAGACATTAATGAATTAGACGTAGCCAATGTGCCTTTGTAAACTACATTTCTTCTATCAATGCTCTAGTTGCTCACTACTTTTGCTTTAAAGTCAGCTGATGAATTTTCTTTTCTTTTCTGAAATCAGATCCCAAAGACTGTAAACTGTTCTTGCATTTGGTTTGTCTCAGTGGTGTAGCCGTACTTTAGTTGAGCGTAGAGCAAATGCAGATCAAATGTTATTCAAATCAGTCCGTTCATTTAGTTGTGGTAATGATGCTATGGCGGAGAAGGATGATGATTCTCTACTTGAGCACCACGGTCATACTTTGAGCCATCATTTGAGGTTTTTGAAATGATTCTCATTGTTGTAAATCTCTGATATGTTTACAGCACAAACTTCATAACAGCCTACAAAACATCAACATCTAACCTGAGAAAGCATGTTGAGGTCTGTAGCTAACAAACTTGTTTTACTCTAGATGAACATTTTAAATGTGTCTGTACTTGTAGTAACTTAGTTTCCATTTATAATTCATGGTATACTTTTTAGATATGAAATAATGTTTTCTGAACAAATATAATGTAGCAGAATGTACACCCATACATTCTCAACTGCACTCAATGCTTTGTGAAAATAAGTTTTTTTCACAAAGTTGAAAAAGTACTTTGAATACTTAAGTATTTTTAAAAGCAAGTACTCTAGTACTTCAACTCAAGTAACAACTTGACTAAGAACGTTCACTTGTATTGGAGTAATGTTTGACCTGGAGGATCTATACTTTGACTTAAAGTAATGAAGCTGTGTACTTTATCCACCACAGCAAATATAGCATGGCTGATTTTCTGTTCCAGTTCAACCCTGCCTGTCATTACTACAACAAACAAGGGACTAACACTGACTTTAGACAGGCTGCTACTTCAGGCTGTGACAATGATAACATAGTATGAACATTGTGTTGCTACAGATTGGAGATAACATAGATAATGAAGAGGAAGGTGATGAAGAGGACTGTCTGAACAAACTACATACAGTAAGTAAGCATCTTGAGCTAAATGTAACCTACATCTGTCTTGAGCTGTGTTGCTATGGGCTTACAAACTACAGCTGACTTGCAGGTTTCCATAGTTCCATTCTGCTTTACTACATTATCATTCAAGTTAAGGTGTGCTATAGTTGTTTTTTGCGCATACAGCTGAGGTTTTTTTGGAACGTACAGAAGCTTTTTTTTGGCTTCATGATTTGAATCATGAAAGTTTGTGGTTGTTGAACATGGAGTAATGTCCATTTTCATGTATATACTTGGTTATTTAACATCCATGTCCTCTCCCACACTTCCACTGTACATGTAGTTGTATTTTTGTCCCCACCACAGAATGAACAGCTTTGCAAAGTTATGTGTCAGTTTTGGATATTTGTTTAAAGCGGGTAATATCTGGATAACAGTCCCCTGTTCTATCATCAGGTTTTCTGATCTGATTATTTTTACATGTAAGGATTGAAAAGTTAATTTTGAATGTTTCTCATGATTCTTTATTTTTTTTTGTCTTAGCTTTTTTCTCTGTGATTTGATTGTTTATTACTCACTTGTTAGACAGACTTTTTTTATATAGTATGATTCTGTCTCCAGGGTAATACCGTACAAATTAACATGCACAAAAAAGGACACTCTTGTAAGACCTGACTATATTGATAAGAGCTGTAGTGTGTCCTGCTGGAGATTGGGCATGTGGTCCTGGCATTCCTAGTTCATGTCCGTTTAGTATAATTTGTAAGTTTTCACCTCCGCTATCTACAAAAATAACCGCTAGCACTTGTAAAATATAGGGCCTTTGAATAACAGAACTGGTTGACCTCTTCTGTAATTCAAAATGTTATCAGGTTATAGTTACATAAATTGCATGTGCTCAAAGAGTACCCAGAGACTTCATGTTTTGAAACATGTACTTTGATTATAAAATGACACTATCAAAGCTGAATTGTATACTGGGCTACTTTACTACTAAGGCATGGTATCTCTTCATGTAGACAAAAGAATCAGCCAGGCCCTACACTGCTTTCCCTACATAGACTATTGTGAGTCTGATGGATGCTTGGCGTGTTCACCTTTGCCAATAAGACTCAAATATTAACTATGAAGTGACGGAATATGTGCTGGATGTATGCGTGCATGGACCTTCAGGCCTGCACTATTATTACATGTTGATGGGAATGTAAATCTATATGTAAATGTAATTCAACAGACTGACTATCGCCATCAGTCATATTTATAACACGCAGAATATACAGCAAAATTATACCATCCTGGCTCCCGTGCAGACTGTGTTACATTAACATCCAAACCACCCGCCCCCATCAAACCTTCCATCTCATGAGAGAAATTGTGAACTCTGTTTATCTAACTATAGGTGTCAGTAGCGCAATAAAAGTGAGTGAATGGCATCCTGATGGGAATCAGGGGGTGAATGCCATCTGATTCTAGAGGTTTCTCCATGCGTGTCATCATAGGGAAAGGCCATCACAGAGTTGGATTGTTCCTTTTCTAAAAGGTTATAGGCTGCACCTCCTGTCTCAACACTATCACCTCTTATAGCCCATGTATACATCTAACACACACACACACACACACACACACACACACACACACACACACACACACACATATACACACGTAATATCTGCATCTGTTTTGTTTTTGGGGAAGGGCCCTCTGCCTCCTCTGCTCCCCATATCTCTCCCTAAATTGGATGCAGGTTCGGGATGCCTCAGTGCCTCGCTGAAATTGTGATGTGGCTGCCTGATTTTGGGTTCCATGCATTCCACTGTATTTATTATTATTATTTTTAAAAAACATAGAAGAGGCCAGCTGAAAGAAGGCATCTGGTTCAGTGGTTCATCTCTGAGCATCCAGACCAGTGGCGTGTTGAAGATGGATGGAGAGTCCAGGACAGGGATTTAAAGTCTCCCCATTTCCAATCACACATTCCTGAGGGAAGGTTCTGCCTGATGAATGATCTTTATTGAGGAGAAGAAGCTAAAAGAAGCATGTCATTGCTCTCATTTGATGGTGTTTGTATGTACTATAGAGGCTCCTACCTTCATTTTGTTCCAGGTGTTGCAGCCGATATTTCAATGGGGTGCTTTATCAAAACAGGATTCTCTGCAGTAACTGTGGTATATTGGCAATATTCTGTAACTGATGGTTATTTATGTTCAAAGGGAGTTTTTGTTAAGGCTAATAAATGCCGAACTGTGTACTTAACACTGGGGATTGTTCTGATTTTGTTGCAATGATATTCTTTTGAGAGGATTTTACAGACACTCTTATGAACTTCAGAAAAACAAATTTTCCTCTTTTAAAAGAAAATTTGACCTGAGTTGCATCCTGAAAATGGCTTAACATGTAGAGTTGTTGGTGAATAACTACAGCAAAAAATAAATAAATAAATAGGTGTCCTTTTTGGTGAACAACAGAAAGCAATAATTTGTTATCTTTATTTTTTGACAAGTCTTGAAAACTAAAAAAAAAACAACAACAGAATATGTCATCTTCTCAAATATTTTTGGTTGTCTTTGTTGTTTTAGGCTTTAAGAATAGAGCAAGTAAGTCATTTATGAAGAATACAGTCAGCAAATAATGTCTGAGAACATGTCTGGGAACAGTTGGGTGTAGATTTTAGCTGTAACGGGTTGCATCATCTTGTTTCAGTTCTGTGAGCTCTGCCAAAAACAAATCTGCTTCCTTCTCTGCTGTTGGTGCAGGCTTCCTTGTTACTGTATGTATGTAAATACAACCAGCCAGCCTGCATCAAAGCAGCCAGGCAGGAGGAATTCCATCTTTAAAAAAAGAAAAAAAAGACTTGCCCTGGATCAGCGCTTCTGAACAAAAATGGCTTCCATGCATCACCCATATGGGGCCCTCTGTGCTGGAGTCCCTTACAAACACTGCAAGTACAGCAGCCTCAGGTCCCATCAGCAGAGTTTGTGTATCACTGCAACACACACTTTGTTGTATCACTTTTCAATCATATTAACAAACTGTAGGTGTTGTATTTTTATTCATTTAGATGGATATCGCAGCATCAAATAGCTTAGCAGGATAAGAAACTGATGGTGTATTAGAGGGATTCAGTGGATTCTGGAGTTAATATGCCAAGTAGAGCATGTAGTAATCAGCAGCGTAGCTCACATGCAGGAAGAAACAAATGATCAGACACAGCCGGAGGGGGGGTGAGTAGCTGTCACAGGAGCAAAACCTAAAATTCAGAGTTTGGTAATAGAATATTTTTAGGCTTTTTCAGTCATACTGGTTTATATGAGGTCATATGGCAGACCTCATGTAATATTGCTTAGCCAATAGAATTAACCCCGCCTTCTTCCCCACTCGCTTTGATTTATAATACATTACTAAGAAAAGTAGCAAGACTTGCATGTTTAGCTTTTTTTCAAGTTTTTTTAAATGTTTTGAATTTTTTCCCTTTCTAAGTCATAACA